>NC_090732.1:38766713-38835395 GCF_036898095.1 Palaemon carinicauda | reverse complement strand
ATCAGACGAGAAGAACTTACGTCTCCTCGGTCACCTCTCATCTTTGGGCTCGTCTAGTTCCCAACGGTCGCCTCAGGATGAGATCCCTCCAGTGGCGACTCAAGTCCCAGTGGAATCAAGGCTACGATTCCCCTGACGTCATGATCCCTATGGGACCTGCGGAATGGACGGACCTCCAGTGGTGGGTGACAGACGAGAACCTACGAAGAGGAGTGGATCTTCTCGTCCTTCCCCGGATTTGATGCTGTTTTCGGATGCCTCAAAGAAAGGGTGGGGGGGCCCACGTACTGCACCACACGACCTCAGGCCTGTAGTCAGAATCAGAAAAGTGCCTCCATATAAATCTTCTAGAGATGAAGGCTGTCTTTTTGGCCCTTCAAACAGTTCCAACAATACCTGGTGGGTCACTCTGTGGTGGTGATTAGCGACAACACCACAGTAGTGGCTTACATCAACAAACAAGGAGGTACCGTTTCGAAGCAGCTATCCCATCTAGCATTAGAGATACTGAGATGGACCGAAGTCCACTCGATTCCGCTATCGGCACGTTTTATTCAGGCAAGAGGAATGTGCTCGTCGACAATCTGAGCAGAGCGTCTCAGATAGTGAGTACCGAGTGGTCTTTGGATCATCTAGTAGCCAACAAAGTCCTGACTTTTTGGGGTTCCCCGACTGTGGATCTGTTCGCAACAGCTCTGAACTTCAAGCTTCCGCTGTACTGTTCCCCAGTCCCGGATCCCAAGGTGCTCTGGCAAGATGCCTTCCAACAACGGTGGGACAACATCAACGTTTACGCCTTTCCCCCGTTCTGTCTGATGTGGAGGGTGCTCAACAAGACCAGAATATCGGTCAATCTTTCAATGACCCTCATAGCTCAGCTATGGCATCACGCGGAATGGTTTCCGGATCTTCTGCAACTCCTAACGGAACTACGGAGAGAACTCCCTCCATGACACGATCTACTCATACAACCACATGCCAACATCTTCCAGAAAGCCGTAGCTTCGCTACGACTTCACGCCTGAAGACTATCCAGCATCTCCTCGCTGAGAGAGAATTTTCGCAACAAGTTGCTATCAGGATGTCTGGGACATCTGCGAAAGTCATCCGCAGCGGTCTACCAGGCAAAGTGGAAAGTCTTCTGTGGTTGGTGTCGTGGAAGGGGTATCTCTCCACTCAGTGCCACTATTCCAACAATAGCGGAGTTCTTCGTGTATTTACGGGAAGAAATGCGCCTTTCAGTCTCGACGGTGAAAGGCTATCGCTTAGCCTCAAGTCTAGCCTTCAGGCTCAAAGGAATGGACATTTCTTCTTCGCTGGAAACTTTCCCTACTCATAAGAAGTTATGAACTTACCTGCCCTCAGTCGGAAGTGAAACCTCCCGCATGGAACATGGTTTGAGTTCTCAGGTCTCTTAAGAGACCTCCCTATGAACCATTACGGCAGGCTTCAGACTGCCACCTAACTTAGAAGACGGTGTTCCTACTAGCTTTGGCTTCGGCCAAGCGTGTCAGTGAACTTCATGGTCTCTCGTATGACATCGCCCATTCAAGGGGATTGGGGAAGGTAACGTTCAGATTCGTCCCTGAGTTTATTGCTAAGACTCAGAATCTGGGAGTAGCGGATCCTCGGTTCGACTCTTCCAGATTTTGAGTCTCCGTTCTGTAACAGATGACCCACACCATATCCTACTATGCCCATTAAGGAGTTTGAGGCCATATCTCAAAAGAACGGCTGCAGTCCGTCCTCAGGTGTCAGCGTTATTTGTTAGCACAGGGAGAACTAAGAGGAGGGTCACCAAGAACACCATCTTGGCATGGATTCGCAGGGTGAATCCTCCGTCACGTCGCCCTAGAGCACATGATGTCGGGCGTAGCTATGTCTCTGGCCTTCAAAAGAATTTCTCAGTGATGCAGGTTCTTCAAGCTGGGGTGTGGAAGTGTCAGACGACTTTCACAGCCCAGTACCTGCAAGACGTGACCCACAGGAGGCTCGATACGTTCTCTATCGGCCCTGTGGTGGCTGCTCAACAGCTGGTTTAAAACCTCAGCTCCTTAATTGGACAAGTAGCAGAAGGTTGAGGGCATTGTTACCTGGTTTTAGTCTGCTTGAATGAATAGGTTTGACTGGCCCTTATTCTTTTCTTCATCTTCCCCTCTCTTGGGGAAAGCAGCATCCTGGGTTCTCTGCATAGCTGACCTCAAACCACTGCAGGTAAATCATGTTTCCTTGTGTTCCTAGTATTAAGCTAATACTGTCACGTCCCCATACCCTGACGAGGTGGTATTGGGAGAGTCCTAGCTTAAAGTTTCCATCTAAAGAACTTCAGGTCAGCTTCTTAGGACGAGTCACACTTCATTTTACCTTCACACACAGCTTGCGTAGGCCGCAGTCCTTGCGTAGCAAGGTTTTAGCGAGGTGCAGGGACTCCTTATTTTTGAGTGCTGACACACTCAAACAGCGAGCCCCCGGGCAAAGCCAAAAAGCCAATACTGGCTGGGACGTCCACTCTTCCTATTGGGTGAGTTACCCCTATTAAATAGCGTGGTTTGTATGTCAGTTACGGAACAAATGATAAATTCGTAGATAATTTGTATTTTTCCTAACTTTACAAACCTTAAAGTGAAGTATTCACAGGTGTGTGTGAGGGGGGGGGGTGTTTAGCAAGCTACCCTCCCCTACCCCCGCTCACTTGCGATGGGGTAGTAAACCCTCGTTAAAATTCTAATGGCTTGTCATTTCAGTTACGCCGAAAGTAATACCCCTATTAAATAGCTATGGTTTGTATAGTTAGGAAAAATACAAATTATCTACGAATTTGTCATTTGTTCCGTAACCGAAATACAAACCACGCTATTTACAAAGGGTTTACTTTTAGCGCAGCTGAAATGACGAGCCAATAGTTTTTAACGAGGGTTAATTACCCCCGCGCTAGTTAGCGGGGGGTGGGGAAGGGTAGCTTGCTACCCCTCCCCCCTCCACACACCGGTGACTTGCTTCACTTCACTTTTGGCTCGGCGGTGATCAGACGTGTCTGTTCATCGCCTTCGCTGACAGCCTTTAATTTTCTTCTTTTTCTTTACAGCTTGTGTGATTGGTTGGAAGTTGACCTTCAGTTATTTTCTTTTATTTAATATGCGGACATGCCCTGGAGTTGCCGGCCGTCCTTGTGGGACTTTCATGTCGGACGTGAGTACGGATCCTCACACCCTCTGCCCTCAATGTCGGGGCCGACGGTGCGACCAGGATAACATGTGCCGTGAGTGTAGGGAGTGGTCTGCCTCCCAGTGGGAGAGGTTTGGCCGTCGGCGTAAGAAGAAGTCCAAGAGAGACCGTTCTCCTCCGGGGTTAGCCTTGAAGGAGGAAGGTTCTCGGGACTCTTCTTCCGCCGCCCAAACCTCCTCCGAAGCTCCCCCTCGTCCGCCTCCTAAGGAGAGTCGTCCGAGTGGGAGCGCAGGCCCTTGTTCTGTTTCCCTACCTTCGGTGGGGGGAGAGGGCGTCGCCTCCCATAGCGAGGCGGTTCCCCCTCCTCCTCCGGGGGAGGTTATTGATAATAATACTTTATCCAGTGATGATCTGTTGCAGATTTGGTCGTCCCTGGGGCTTAAGGGCTTGCCCTCCAGGGTCGCTCTTATTGACCTTGTCTCGTTGGGGGCCGCTGTTAAACAGTCGCCGGTGGTAGCGGAGGTAGACCCTCTGTCTATTGTCGACGTCGTGGTGACAGAGGCCTCCGACGTGGCTGGGCCTTCCGACGCAGGTGCTGTTGCTGGTGATGGTGCTCTAGGCTCTCCTCCTCCTTCCGTGCATCCTTCGAAGGGGGAAGTGAGCCCTTCGGTCTCGACTGCTGCCCAGCTTCCTTCTGAGGGAAGTGTTTTGAAGGAGACTCCCCTTCGGAGGACCGATGGTCCCGACGATCTCCCCCGAGGCCGCCTCCGCCGTAAGGCTCACCGCCCTCTACGCCACAAGGGCCTCCCTTCCCCTTACAGGGGGACTAAGAGGCGCCTTTTTGGGTCTTCGTCCTCCGGGGGGGACTCTCCTCGTCAGCCTCAACCGACTACTCCGCCCTCCTTGAACCTCTCTGCGGACCGCTCTCCATCTCCTGCCGGATCTTCGCCTTCTGGAGAACTCGTCACCCGACGGGCAACGGTCCCTTCGGGGCTAAGGGATTCTTCCCTTACGCGAGCAGGGCCAGCGCACAAGCGCTCTCCTGCTCGCCAGCGATCTCCTGCTCGTCGACGATCTCCTGCTCGCCAAGACTCTCCTGCTCGCCGACGCTCACCTGCTCGTCGGCTCTCTCCTGAGGTTCGCCCCCCTCGCCAGCGCTCTCCTGCTCGTCAGCTCTCTTCCGAGCGTCAGCGCTCATTTGAGGACCATCGCCCTGCGGTCTCTGACCACCCTTTAGTTCCTGCTGAACTCCCTGCTCACCATCGTGTGTCAGAAACACATGTTCGCCAACGCGCCAGCGATCTTCCCGTTCCTGCTCGTGAACCTATCCTCTCACAGGACACGCGTCGACCTTCTGCTCGCCAGCGATGACCAGCTCGCCAGCGATCACCAGCTCGCCAGCGATCACCAGCTCGCCAGCGATCACCAGCTCGCCAGCGATCACCAGTTCGCCAGCGATCACCTTCACATGCTGCCCGCCATCGCACGAACCTGCATGATCGCCCGCTTACGCATGCTGCTCCTCATCGCAATACCCTGAACGATCGCCCTCCTGCGGATGCTGATCACCATCGCACAACCCTGCACGATCGCCCGCTTACGCATGCTGCTCGCCATCGCACAACCCTGCACGATCGCCCGCTTTCGCATGCTGCTCCTCATCGCAATACCCTGAACGATCGCCCTCCTGCGGATGCTGATCACCATCGCACCCTTTCACGCGATCATTCACCTGCGCATGCTGCTCGCCATCGCACAACCCTGCACGATCGCCCGCTTACGCATGCTGCTCCTCATCGCACAACCCTGAACGATCGCCTTCCTGCGGATGCTGATCACCATCGCACCCTTTCACGCGATCATTCACCTACGCATGCTGCTCGCCATCGCACAACCCTGAACGATCGCCCGCTTACGCATGCTGCTCCTCATCGCTCAACCCTGAACGACCGCCCTCTGGCGCGCAATCATTCACCTTCACATGCTGCTCGCCATCGCTTACCATCACGTGATCATTATCGCCAGCGATCTTCTTCACCTACGCGGCAGCACGATCCCTCGCCGTCGCGCCATCGCTTGCGTTCGTCGCCTCGGACACGTGTTCCTTTACCTGCCCACCCTCACGCCCACTCGCCTGCGCGCCCGCGTGATCGCTCGCCTGCGCGCCCCGCGCGATCGCTCGCCTGCGCGCCCCGCGCGACCGCTCGCCTGCGCGCCCGCCGCGACCGCTCGCCTGTACGCCCGCGCGATCACCCGCGCAACCATTCGCCTTTGCGCGACCGTTCACCCTCGCGCGACCATAGTTCGCGGCGAATTCCACAGCCGGTGGTAGCAGCAGGGACGCGTGCTCCTAGACGGCACTCGGGATCACCTCCATCCAAGCACAGGTTGGTATTGCAGGACGAGGACAGGTCATTACAGCATTCTTCCCCACCTTCTTTTCAGGCAGGTACCGTCGTGTCCACTCCAAAGGATCGCCCGATCCCTTTCACCTTAGCGAGGATTTCGGACTCTGTGTCCTTTGAGCAGCAGACTTGGTTTGGTCCGCTGGCACGGGCGTTAGTGAGGGTTATGAAACCAGCACTCGCCGGCCAGGGTAACAAACCAGCGGCTGTCTCTCCTTCGCTGAAGAGAAAGAGAGGAGTGGACTTCGTGGTGACTTCCCCCAGGGCGAAGTTGGTTCCCAAGAGGTCGGTCTCGAGGGTCCCCTCTCCTGCACGAGTACTCTCTCCTTCTCCCGTGGACGAGGCCTTTCCGTCCTCAGGTGAGTCCAGTGGACCGGTAGTCTTCCCCCCGGCACCAGGGGGGGAGACTTCGCTTCAGGCAGGAGAATTGTCTCGTGAGGAAGGGGCCCCTCGAACCTCGTTGTTGGGATCCTGTATCCCTCCTAGGAGGGAGCCCAAGGATTCCAAGACCATCCCTAAATCCTCTGCAAGGATTCGACAGGAACCCATGACTACCCAGGGGAATGTCCACGTATCACCCCAGGAAGAGATTCCTGGGGCAGGAGACTTAGCTGCCAGCCCACAGGGAGGAGAACAGCAAGAGTCCGAACATGCCTTCTGGCAGGTCCTAAGCCTGATAAGGCAACTTAACAGTCTTACGGATCCAGTCATCCCCCCCCGTGAAGGCAAAGACACAATTCTGGATGAAGTGTTCGACGTTCGGAAGGCCCCTAAGACCAGTGCAGCTCTGCCCTGGTCTCGGGGGCTGAAGAGTGCCAGAGCTAGGGCCAATGCTCAGCTCGCACTTCTTGCCTCCTCCAGTCGTTCCACTGCCGGGAACAAACTCATCCCTCCTCCTCGCCTTCAGCAGAGGAGGTATTTCGAGATCCTGGGTGAGCACAACCTCGCTCTTCCGCTCCATCACTCTGTGGAGGAGCTGGCGAAGGGAGTTCCCTTGGAGAAACTCTCTGCCCGGCAGGTGTCGTTCTCGGCGGCAGAGATCCTTAACCACGAGAAGGTCGCTAAGTGTGCCATGCAGGCCACTTCGTGGCTGGACTTCTGGTTAGGATCTCTGGGCATCCTATTGCGATCTGAGGACTTGTCCAAGGAGACCAATAGGAAGGCCCTAGAGACCTTCTTGCTCTCGGGCACCCGCTCCATCGAGTTCTTGGCGCACCAGGTTACCACCCTGTGGGCCAACTCGGTGTTGAAGCGTCGCGATGCTGTGTCCGAGAGATTCCATCCGAAGGTCCCCGCCGTAGATGTGTGTAGGCTCCGACATGCCTCCCTCCTGGGGGAGAGCCTGTTTGAGCCTCAAGACTTGGAGCGAACGGCTGAGAGGTGGAGGAAATCCAGCACGGACTCCCTCCTCCACAGGGCCCTTACAACTCGGCCCTATAAGCCTCCAGCCCCGCCACAACAGCAGCAACAGCCTCGTAAGGCTCCAAAACAGGCACCGGCAGCTAAGAAAGTGGTGTCTAAGCCCCAGCCCTTTCCAGCCAAGGTCAAGAGGGGTGGTAAGTCCTCCAGGGGAGGCAAGACTTCTAGGGGTGGCGGCCGCGGCCGCAAGCCCTAGGGGTGGCAGTCCCCCTGCGTGTCCACCTGTGGGGGGATGCCTTCAGCGTTGCGTCCGCAGGTGGCAACATCTCGGGGCCGATGCTTGGACGATCTCGGTGATCGGCCAAGGTTATCGCGTCCCGTTCACGTCATCTCAACCTCCCCTGACAGCGAATCCAGTGTCGTTGAGCTCCTATGCCATGGGATCGGCAAAGGGGCTGGCCCTTCAGGCCGAAGTCAAGACCATGTTCGAGAAGGGTGCTCTCCAGGAGGTCGTGGACGGCTCTCCAGGCTTCTTCAGTCGACTCTTTCTTGTAAAGAAGGCTACTGGAGACTGGAGACCCGTCATCGATCTCTCGGCTCTGAACAGGTTTGTCAAACAAACCCGGTTCAGCATGGAGACAGCAGACACAGTCAGACTTGCGGTGAGACCACAAGACTTCATGTGTACACTGGATCTAAAGGACGCGTACTTCCAGATCCCAATCCATCCGTCTTCCAGGAAGTACCTGAGATTCTGCCTAGACAACAAGATCTACCAGTTCAAGGTGCTGTGTTTCGGTCTCTCCACAGCTCCTCAGGTGTTCACCAGAGTGTTCACCCTGATTTCGACTTGGGCGCACAGGAACGGCATTCGTCTCCTTCGTTACCTAGACGATTGGCTGATCCTAGCAGACTCGGAGTCGACCCTTCTTCGACACCGAGACAGGCTTCTAGATCTTTGCCAGGATCTGGGGATCGTGGTAAACCTCGAGAAGTCCTCTCTGCAGCCGTCCCAGCGACTGGTTTATCTAGGCATGCTAATAGACACCAATCTCCACAAAGCCTTTCCATCAGACGACCGGATAGCAAGGCTGAGGAGGGTGGCGGAACCTTTCCTCAGGCGAAAAGAACTCCCCGCCCAATCGTGGTTGCGTCTCTTGGGCCACCTATCCTCCCTGGCCCGTCTGGTTCCAAACAGCCGCCTCAGGATGAGATCCCTTCAATGGCGGCTCAAGTCCCGGTGGAATCAAGGATCCGATTCCCCGGACACTCTGATCCCAATGGGGTCTCTGGAACAGACGGACTTGCGGTGGTGGCTGGCCGACGAGAACCTGCGAAAGGGAGTGAGTCTTCTCGTCCTTCCCCCGGAATTGACTCTGTTTTCGGACGCGTCAAAAGAAGGGTGGGGGGCGCACGTTCTGAACCAGAGGGCCTCAGGCCTTTGGTCAGAATCAGAAAAGTGCCTACACATCAACCTGCTAGAATTGAAGGCCGTCTTTCTGGCCCTTCAACAGTTCCAACGGTTCCTGGCGGGTCACTCCGTGGTGGTGATGAGCGACAACACCACGGTAGTGGCTTATATCAACAAGCAGGGAGGCACTTTTTCACAACAGCTATCCCATCTTGCAGTAGAGACTCTGAGGTGGACCGAAACCCACTCGATAACACTATCAGCTCGCTTCATTCCTGGCAAGAGGAATGTGCTCGCCGACAGTCTGAGCAGGGCTTCGCAGATAGTGAGTACCGAGTGGTCTTTGGATCCTCAGATAGCCAACAAAGTCCTGACTTTGTGGGGTTCCCCGACGGTGGACTTGTTCGCGACAGCCTTGAACTTCAAGCTGCCCCTGTACTGCTCACCAGTCCCGGACCCCAAGGCACTCTGGCAAGATGCTTTCCAGCAACGGTGGGACAACATCGACGTGTACGCCTTCCCACCATTCTGTCTGATGAGAAGGGTGCTCAACAGGACCAGACTATCGGTCAACTGTTCCATGACTCTAGTAGCTCCGCTATGGCATCACGCGGAATGGTTTCCGGACCTTCTGCAACTCCTGACGGAACTCCCAAGGGAGCTTCCTCCACGACACGAGCTTCTCAGACAACCCCACTCCGGTGTCCCTCACAGGGCCGTAGCCTCGCTTCGGCTTCACGCCTGGAGACTATCCAGCGTCTCCTCGCGGAGAGAGGCTTTTCGCAACAGGTTGCGGAGAGAATGTCTCGGCACCTGCGAAGGTCCTCTGAGGGAGTCTACCAAGCGAAGTGGAGAGTCTTTTGTGGTTGGTGTCGTGGAAGGGGTATCTCTCCACTCGATGCCACTATTCCAGCAATAGCGGACTTCCTTGTGTATCTGCGAGAAGAAATGCGCCTTTCTGTCTCGGCAGTGAAAGGCTATCGCTCAGCCTTAAGCTTGGCCTTCAGATTGAAGGGCGTGGATATTTCTTCATCGCTAGAACTCTCTTTACTCATACGTAGCTATGAGCTTACCTGCCCCCAGTCGGAAGTGAGACCCCCTCCTTGGAACGTGGTTCGAGTTCTCAGGTCTCTCAAGAGACCTCCCTTCGAGCCATTACGCCAGGCCTCCGATCGCCACCTGTCTTGGAAGACGGCTTTCCTACTCGCCTTGGCCTCGGCCAAGCGAGTTAGTGAACTTCATGGTCTCTCGTACGACATCGCCCATTCAAGGGGATGGGGGGAGGTAACGTTCAGGTTCGTCCCTGAGTTTGTGGCCAAGACTCAGAATCCTGGAGTGCCGGATCCTCGGTTCGACTCTTTCAGGATCGCGAGTCTCCGTTCTGTAACAAACGACCCAGACCAGCTGCTACTATGCCCAGTGAGGTGTCTGAGGTACTACTTGAAGAGAACGGCTGCAGTCCGTCCTCATGTGCGAGCTTTGTTTGTGAGCACAGGCAGGACAAAGAGGAGGGTCACAAGGAACACCATCTCTGCTTGGATTCGAAGGGTTATCCACCATGCCCTGAGTCCTGACCCTCCTCCGTCACGTCGCCCTCGGGCCCACGATGTCAGGGGTATTGCTACATCCCTGGCCTTCAAGAGAAACTTCTCTGTGACGCAGGTACTTCAAGCGGGGGTCTGGAAGCGTCAAACGACCTTCACAGCCCACTACCTGCAAGACGTGACCCACAGGAGCCTCGATACGTTCTCTATCGGCCCTGTGGTGGCTGCACAACAGCTGGTCTAACCTCAGGCTCCTTTTTGGACAAGTAGCAGTAGGTTGAGGGCGTTGTTACCCGGTCTTAGTCTGTGTGAATGAAAGAGTATGTCTGACCCTTACTTCTTTCTTCATTCTCCCCTCTCTTGGGGAAGCAGCATCCTGGTCCTCGCATAGCTGACCTCGACCTCTGCAGGTAACCCATGCTTCTTTGTGCTCCTAGTATTAAGCTTAATACTGTTGCGTCTCCCATACCCTGACGAGGTGGTATGGGGAACGTCCTATCCTAGAATTCCTATCTGAAGGTCTCAAGGTCAACTTCATAGGACGAGTCACACTCTCCTCCTCACACTACTTATGTAGGCCACTCGTTCCTAGCGATGCTAGGAACCTGTGAGGTACAGGGGCTCCCTCTCTCTAGTGCTGCTCACTAAGGGATCGAGCCCCCGGGCAAGCCGAAGTCAGTAAGGCTGGGGACTTTCCACCCTTCCTAAGGGGTAAGTCACCCTTTGTAAATAGCGTGGTTTGTATTTCGGTTACGGAACAAATGACAAATTCGAAGATAATTTGTATTTTTCCTAACCATACAAACCTTAGCTATTTACACATATGTGCCCGCCATCCCTGACCCCCAAGTCAAGTCCTACCTCTAAGTGAAGTGAAGCAAGTCACCGGTGTGTGGAGGGGGGAGGGGTAGCAAGCTACCCTTCCCCACCCCCCGCTAACTAGCGCGGGGGTAATTAACCCTCGTTAAAAACTATTGGCTCGTCATTTCAGCTGCGCTAAAAGTAAACCCTTTGTAAATAGCTAAGGTTTGTATGGTTAGGAAAAATACAAATTATCTTCGAATTTGTCATATTTTTTTTTAGAAATCTAATGGTTTTTGTTCCACCGTGTGCTCGATTCGCTCGCGGAAAAAGAAAAACATCAAGTTCCTGTGTACTGGCTAGCGGTACATGCTGAGCTGTGAACACTAACCCCATTGATTATTATTTTTTAGATAATTATGTTTTCATTTGCAGTGAAAATAAGTGTAATTTTCGAAGAAAACGGACATTATACTATATGAAACATCTGTTTTTTTAGTAGAGAAGGTCTTTCCGTCAGTAACTATAATAAAACCCTTCCATATTCTTAGCAATAGTGTTGAAAATAAGTTTGTTCCGTAACTGGAATACAAACCACGCTATTTAATAGGGGTATTACTTTCGGCGTAGTTGAAATGACGAGCCATTAATTTTTAACGAGGGTTTACTACCCACACTGCTAGTTAGCGGGGGTAGGGGAGGGTAGCTTGCTACCCCCCCCCCTGCCTCACACACCTGTGCTTGAGCACACTTTGCTCTCAGCTCGGATGGTAGTCGGATGTGGCCGCTCTCAACCTCGCCGTCATTTGGCAGCCATTTAATTGCTTTTGCCTTTCCTTTTTCTTTTTCTAGTTCTGTATGTGAAGTTGGCCTCTGCGATCATGCGCACCTGCTTGGGTTTCCCGACCACCCCTGTGGAACATTCATGTCGGCGGTCGAGACTGATCCTCACGCCCTTTGTCCTTCTTGTAGGGGCCAATAGTGTGATAGCAACAACAGGTGTAGTGAGTGAAGGGAGTGGTGTACCTCCCAGTGGGAGAGGTTTTCGCGACGGCGGAAGAACAAGTTTAAACGGGATATTTCTCCTTTGAAGGTTTCTTTGAAAGGAAACAAAACCCAAGGCCATTTCTTCCGTTGCCCAAACCTCCTCCGAACCTCCCACTCAGTTGGTCTCTTTCGAGAGACCGTCGAGTGGTAGCGTAGACCGATGTACTGTTTACCAACTTCGGGGCTCGAGAGATGACGTTGCTTACCCTAGCGAAGCAGCTCCACCTCTCCCCCCGGGGGAGGATATGTCACTAACCTTATTTCAGCTTTGGTCCTCCTTGGGGCTTACGGGTTCGCCCGCCAAGGAGGTTTTGCTTAACTACATCCGATTGGGTGCCGCTGTCAAGCAATCGCCGCCACCGTCAGAGGTTGATTCTCTGTCTCTTGTCGACGTTGTGGTGTCAGAGGTATCTAATGCGGTATCACCCATCACTTCTGCCTCTCCAAACCCTACGGTAGCTGACGGCTTAGTTTCTCCCGTTTCTGTTCAACCTACGAGGGAGAAACTAAGTCCATCGTCAGTGTCTCCTGCTAGCGTTTATTTCCCTCGGGGGAGTTCACTTACAGAGACTCCTCTTCGGAGGACTGCAGAAGGTCAGCTTGCTGATCCAACGGCCCCCAGAGGGCGCATTCGTCGGAAAGCTCGCCTTCCTCTTCGCCATAGAGGCCTTCCTTCACCTGCGGTGAGGAGGCACCTCTTTGGTTCATCACCTTCGATGCAGTCTACCGCAGAGGAGCCTCGAGACCAATCACCTATCATTGCTCCTGCACTGGTCCTGGACCTTTCTGCAGATCGTTTGCGATCTCCTTCAGTGGAAGGTCGTCCTTTTAAAGGACACGTCGACCTTCCATCTGACAGACCTTCCGACCTGCCGTCACCTTTTCTACATGGGCCTAAAATGGCTTTACCTAAGCATGCTAAGACGCGCCAAGGAAACATGATGAACGCTCTTTAGTAGCTCGTCAGGCCCCATCACTAAACCCTAACACAGGGCATTAAGGGCGTACGCGCCAACACACGCATACGTCCCAACAGGAGCATAGCTCCATCACGTGCTATGCGCGCCCTCCTGCGCATACGCGCCAGCGCTCTCCCGCGCGCCATTAATCTCCTGCCCATGCGCAAACTCACCCAACATCTAACTCTCCTGCGCGCCAACGATCTACTGAATGTGGTACTTCTAGGAAGTCAACAAAGCTGGCTTCTCCCACGCGGCAACCAGTACCATCGCGCCAGCCTTCTTCCGCACGCATCCGCGAGGATACACGCGCGCGCCCTGCGAACGCTCGCCTATTCCCTCCAAAGGATGCGCGCCAACGTTCTATCGGGTGCCCACGCGCCCCATGTGATTCAACTACGCGGCCGCGCACTGGGGATCTTTCTCCTTCGCGCACGCGCCCTACGGCTGGTACAGGTACGCGCGAACTCTCTCCCGCGCACTCAACGTATTAATCCTGCGCGCCCACGCGAACGCCAATACTCTCCCGCGCGCGCGCCTGCAGTCTCCCGCACGCTCGCTCAAGCGCCATTATTCTCCCACACGCGAGCTCCATTATTCTCCCTCTCGCGAGCGTCGATATCTTCCCACGCACGAGACTACTGAACTACGCACGGCAAGGTTGCCATCGCCTCATTCCCCTCCCCGCAAGAGCATACCACCGCGCATTGTTGGAGAAGGGAAACATCTAGAGGGGTCCAGGATCCCAAAGCCACCACCGGCGAACCCACCAATGATGGGGACTCCTCCCAGGGATCCTTCAATCCCTATCCCTTCAAGGGTTATGTTTGACAGCGCATCTGTCAGCCAACAGCCCTGGTTCGGTGCACTGATCAGAGCCATAACGCAGGCTTTCAAGCCTGTTTTCTCTGAATTGGGACACAGAACCATTGCTTCTTCTGCCCCTTTGAAGAGAAAAAGAGGAGTTACAGACGCGGTCACTTCCCCAAGGGCGAAACTGAATCCACGCAGACCTTCGAGGCAGATTCCTTCCTGTCCTCAGACTGCCTCTCCTTCCCTTTCGGACGAATATTTCCCGTCCCCAGGGGAATCACGCTAAGAGAGACTTTCCTCCATCGCTCCAATTGGGGAAACCTCTCCTCGCGCTGAGGGGTCTACTCAGTTGGGGATTGAAAGGAACATGCCACCCTCGTCAATGTTGGAGTCTTACATCCTTCCCAGGAAGGAATCTAAGAACTCCAAAACATTGATGAAGTCCTCTACTAGGACTAGGATGGAGCCAGCTAGCCACTCGGGGAACGTCCGCGACTCTCCACAAGAAGAGCCTTTGGGGACAGAAGGAGACTTCTCTGCAAGTCCTACAACAGGAACAGACCAGCAAGAGTCAGAACATGCGTTTTGGCAAGGGCTCTCAACAGGTTTTCCGACCCAGAGATCCCTCCTCGAGAGGGCAAAGACACGGTCTCGGACCGTGTCTTTGGTACTCAGAAACCCTCCAAGACCAGTGCAGCACTGCCTTGGTCTCAAGGGGTTAAGAGTACCAGGGACAAGATCTCACTACAACTCTCCGAGATGTCCTCCTCCAACCGTTCCAGTGCCACCAACAAGCTCCTCCCACCTCCTCGCGTACAGGAGAGGAGGTACTTCGAGATCCTTGAGGAGCCTTGTTTAGCTCTTCTTCTTCACCACTCACTGGAAGAGCTAACCAGGGGAGTCCCTCTTGAGAGACTCTCCAACCGGCAGGTCTCGTTCTTGCCAGCAGAGATCCTCAACCAGGAGAAAGTTGCGAAGTGTGCTATGCAAGCCATTCAATATCTGGTTGGGGACCCTAGGTATCCTTATACGTTCTGAGGATTTCTCCAAAGAACGTACCAGGAAAGCTATGGAAACCTTCCTTCTCTCATGTACTTGCACGATCTAGTTTCTGGCCCACCAAGTCTCGAACTTGTGGGCAAATACCTTCCTGTAACGTCGGGATGCAATAGCTGAGAGATTCCATCAGAAGGTCCCTAGCACCGAGATCAATAGGCTCAGACATTCCTCCCTAGAGGGATCAATCTTGTTCGAGCCTAAGGATGTGGAACACGCCGCTGAGAGGCGGGGGAAGTCTCATCAAGACTCCCTCCTTCATAGGGCTTTAGCATCCAAGACCTATAAGCCTCCAGCACCACAGCAGTCCTGTCCAGTCAAGACCACTGAGACGACAACAGCAGCGAAGACCTTGGTGGCTATGCCCTTTCCTGTCAAAGAAAGGAAAGGCAAAAAGTCCTCGAAGGGAGGCAAGAATCCTCGTGGGAGCAGCCTAGGTCGCAAACGCTAGGATAGGCAGTCCCCCTGCATGTCCACCAGTGGGGGGATGCCTACAAAGTTGCTCAAACAGGTGGAAGCAACTCGGGGCCGATTCCTGGACAATCTCCGTGATCAGTCTAGGATATCGCGTCCCATTCATAACATCTCTGCCATCCCTGACGACGAATCCAGTGTCATTGAACTCCCTTGCCATGGGATCGGCAAGGGGGCAAGCCCTTCGGATAGAAGTCCAGACACTGTTGAAGAAGGGCGCTGTCCAAGAGGTCCTCGACGGATCTCCAGGCTTCTTCAGTCGACTCTTTCTTGTTAAGAAGGCGTCTGGAGTCGGGAGACCAGTCATCGACCTCTCAGCTCTGAACATGTTTGTCAAACAAACTCCGTTCAGCATGGAGATGGCAGACACGGTCAGACTAGCAGTAAGACCGCAAGACTTCATGTGCACACTGGACCTAAAGGACGCGTACTTCCAGATCCCAGTCCATCCGTCTTCAAGGAAGTACTTAAGATTCAGCCTAGACAACAGAAAGTACCAGTTCAAGGTGCTGTGCTTTTGTCTCTCCACAGCACCACAAGTCTTCACCAGTGTGTTCACCCTAGTATCATCTTGGGCACACAGGATTGGCATCCGTCTCCTCCATTATCTGGACGACTGGTTAATCCTAGCAGACTCGGTGTGAACCCTTCTTCAACACCGAGACAAACTTCTGGGACTTTGCCAGGATCTGGGGATCATGGTAAATCTCAAGAAGTCCTCTCTGCTTCCCACTCAAAGACTGGTATACCTAGGCATGATTATAGACACCAATCTCCACAAAGCCTTCCCATCAGACGACAGGATAGCAAGGCTGAGGAAGGTCGCAAGACCTTTTCTCAGACGAGAAGAACTTCCAGCCCAATCGTGGTTACGTCTCCTCGGTCACCTTTCCTCCTTGGCCCATCTAGTTCCCAATGGTCGCCTCAGGATGAGATCCCTCCAGTGGCAACTCAAGTCCCAGTGGAATCAAGCGTACGACTCCCCGTACATCTAGATCCCCATGGGACCTGCGGAACTGACGAATCTCCAGTGGTGGGTGGCAGACGAGAACCTACGAAAAGGAGTGGATCTTCTCGTCCTCCCCCCTGTATTTGATGCTGTTTTTCGACGCTTCAAAAAAAATGGGTGGGTGGCCCACGTGCTGCACCACACGACCTCAGGCCTCTGGTCAGAGTCAGAAAAGTACCTCCACATAAATCTCCTAGAGATGAAGGCCATCTTTCTGGCCCTTCAACAGTTCCAACAGTACCTGGCAAGTCACTCTGTGGTGGTGATGAGCGACAAAACCACAGTAGTGGCTTACATCAACAAACAAGGAGGTACTTTTTTGCCGCAACTATCCCATCTAGCAGTAGAGATACTGAGATGGGTCGAAATCCACTCGATACCACTATCGGCACGCTTCATTTCGGGCAAAAGGAATGTGTTCGCCGACAACCTGAGCAGAGCATCTCAGATAGTGAGTACCGAGTGGTCTTTGAATCATCTAGTAGCCAACAAAGTCCTGACTTTGTGAGGTTCTCCGACTTTGGACCTTTTCGCAACGGCCCTGTACTGTTCCCCAGTCCCAAACCCCAAGGCTCTCTGGCAAGATGCTTTCCAACAAAGGTGGGACAACATAGACTTTTACGCCTTTCCCCCAGTTTTGTCTGATGAGGAGGGTACTCAACAAGACCAGAACATCGGTCAATCTTTCTATGACCCTCACAGCTCCGCTATGGCATCACGCGGAATTGTTTCCGTACCTTCTGCAACTCCTAACGGAGTCACCAAGAGAACTCCCTCCACGACACAATCTACTCAAACAACCACATGCCAACATCTTCCACAAAGCCGTAGGTTCACTACAGCTTCACGCCTGTAGACTATCCAGCATCTCCTCGCTGAGAGAGGATTTTTGCAACAAGTTGCAATCAGGATGTCTGGACACCTGCGAAAGTCATCCGCAGGGGTCTACCAGGCAAAGTGGAAAGTCTCCTGTGGTTGGTGTCGTGGAAGGGGTCTCTCTCCACTCGATGCCACTATTCCAACAATAGTGGAGTTTCTTGTGTATTTGCGATAAGAAATGCGCCTTTCAGTCTCGGCAGTGAAAGGCTATTGCTCAGCCTTAAGTCTCGCCCTCAGGCTCAAAGGAATGGACATTTCCTCATCGTTAGAACTTTCTCTACTCATACGTAGTTATGAACTTACCTGCCCTCAGTCGGAAGTGAGACCTCCCCCATGGAACGTGGTTCGAGTTCTCAGGTCTCTTAAGAGACCTCCCTATGAACCATTATGCCAGGCATCAGATCGCCACTTAACCTGGAAGACGGTATTCCTGCTAGCTTTGGCCTCGGCGAAGCAAGTCAGCGAACTTCATGGCCTCTCGTATGACATTGCCCATTCAAGGGGATGGGCGGCTATAACGTTCAGCTTCGTCCCTGAGTTTATTGCTAAGACTCAGAATCCAAGAGTAGCGGATCCTCGTTTCAACTCCTTCAGGATTTCTAGTCTCCATACTGTAACAGATGACCCAGACCATCTCCTACTATGCCCAGTAAGGAGCTTGAGGCTGTACCTCCAAAGAACAGCCGCAGCCTGTCCTTGTGTGCCAGCACTATTCGTCAGCACAGGAAGGACTAAGAGAAGGGTCACCAAGAACACCATCTCTGCATGGATTCGCAGGGTCATTGACCTTGCACTGAATCCAGACCCTCCTCCGTCACGTCGCCCCAGAGCACATGATATCAGGGGCATAGCTACGTCCCTGGCCTTCAAAAGAAATTTTTCAGTGATGCAGATTCTTCAAGCTGGGGTGTGGAAACTTCAAACAACGTTCATATCCCACTATCTGCAAGACGTGACCCACAGGAGACTATACGTTCTCTATCGGTCCTGTGGTGGCTGCACAACAGCTGGTTTAAAATCTCAAGCTCTTTAATGGACAAGTAGCAGAAGGTTGAGGGCATTGTTACCCAGTTTTAGTCTGCATGAATGAAAAGGTTTGACTGGCCCTTATTCTTTTCTTCATCATCCCCTCTCTTGGGGAAAGAAGCATCCTGGTTTCTCTGCATAGCTGACTTCAAACCAATGCACGTAAACCGTGCTCCCTTGTGTTCCTAGTACTGTATTAAGATTAATACTGTTACGTCCCCATACCCTGGCGAGGTGGTATTGGGAAAGTCCTAGTCTACAAGTTTCCATCGAAAGAACTTCAGAACAACTATCTAGGATGAGTCACACTTCTTCATACCTTCACACACAGCTTGCGTAGGCTGCAGATCTTGCGTAGCAAGGCTCTAGCGAGGTGCAGGAACTCCTTATCTTTTGGGTGCTTACACACTCAAATAAGGAGTCCCCGGGCAAAGCCAAAAGCCAGACTGGCAGGGACGTCCACCCTTCCTAATGGGCGAGTCACCCCTATTAAATAGCTCTCTGTGCATTAGCCACGCCTGTAATATCTTTTGACCCATATGATTACCATAGTTTGTTCGTTTGTACGTAGTCCCTCCCCCAACCTTCATATTCTAATTATACCTTTTCCCTCACAATATTCAAGTATTTTAAACATAAGACTTACCTGCTAGTTATATATATAGCTTACGTCTCTGACGTCACGGCAGAAAATTCAAAACTCGCGCCAATCGCTGATTGGATAGCCAGGTGTACCACCTGCGTACCTTAGCGAGGTACCTCGGAACCATCCCCTGTCCCTTCATATCTTCTCTGCTGCCGTAGCGGCAACATTGTTGAATATTCTCCTCGCTTTTTTCCTGATATTTTTGCTGACCCTTTGGTGAAGTACAATAATTTGGTTTTTGACTCTCGCTCGATTGGATTTTCTATTGGATACTCTTGATTTATGTTTGGATATTGATATTTTGACCCTTGCTTGTTTTGATCTCTCTAACAATTTTTCAAAATGGCCACCCCCCTTGTAACTTTTAGTGTGTGTGTGAGTGGGTATAAGACCCGGTTGCTAAAGGCCTCCATTGATCCTCATTCGCACTGTGTTAAATGTAGAGGTAAGGTTTGTGAGCTGGATGATAGATGTGACGAATGCCTTCTATTATCTGATCATGAGTGGCTAGAATTCGATCGCTATACGCCAAGGTTAGAAAGAGATAGGTTGAGGTGTAGTTCTTCTCATTCTTCTAGAGATTTTTCCTCTTCCCATGTCAATGAACCTATTCCTTCCCCTGTAGTGGTAATTCTTGATCCCTCTACGAGTACCGCTAATGAGTCTACACTTAAAGACATGATGTTGGCTATTCAGGCGTTGGGTGTGAAAGTCGAGTCTATCGCTGCAGATAGGACGCAATTAATGTCTGACGTTAAGCAGCTTAAAAGTGAAAGTGCGAGAAGTGCAGTGAATGTTTTTAGTGCTGTGGAGGGTGCTCCTGCTCGGGCTTGTAGTTCTCCTAGTCCTAGACCTCTTCCAAGCTCCCCAACCCCTGGGAGAAGGAATGTCGAAAGACGAAAGGAAACGAGAGGCTTTAGCTCCCGAGCAGACGTCCCCTCGAGCGTTCCTGTTGATGTTTCCGATGACACTCGCCCTCACCATAGGAAAGGTGAGGTTAAGGTGTTATATTCATCCTCAGATGACGATGTGCCCAAAAGAGGCTGGCGTCAAGCGTCCAGACCTCTTAAGAGGAAGTTTGATGATGGCAACCAGCGTCCTTTCAGGACGTCATAACGTCCAGGCTGTAGCCATTGGAGCAGCCCAGAACGTTTTCTTTCCACCGAAGAGAGCTCGCCTTCCAAGCGTCCGGCTAGGACATTAGATTCTGTAAAGAATCGTCCAGTTGTTGGGCAGTAGTCTGAACCGGGCATGACCTCGGTTCATGCTCCTCCGCCGCCTTCAGATTGGCTCTCGCCCTCTGGACGCTCTAAGCGATCTTTGAGCGGTGTAGAGAACGAGCCTGCGATTGATGTATCGGCACCTGTTTCGCTAGTACTGTATACCCTAATCTTAATATGTTGCAAGAGATGCAGCAAAAGCTTTCGTCCTTTATGCAAAGCTATCAAGCTACGGAAGCTTCCGCTCTGGACGGCAAGTGACGCAAGGCGGCGAGTCGCGAGACTCTTTTAGACGAACGGCAAGTATCTGAACGCGTTGAGCGTTTGACAGCGCATAACATCCAGCGTCCTGGTGAACGTGACGTTAAACGCCCTACATCACGCGCCGTTGAACGTCCTGCCTTCCAGTAAGTCGAGCGTCCTTCAAAACGAAGCGCCGAACATCCTATTAGGAGTGATAGTGAGCGTCCTACAGCAAGTGCTTTTGAGCATCCAGCAAGATGCGATGCCGAGCGTCCTCCAGAGGGAGGCGTCGAGCGTCCTTCTTTGGCTAAGAGAGACGTTGAACGTCCTTCTAGTCTTTTAGTCGAGCGTTCTTCGATCCAGGACGTCGAGCGTCCAGCAAGGCGGGAGGTCGAGCGTCCTCCAGGACGCGACGCCGAGCGTCCTTCAGGATGCGATGTCGAGCAACGAGCGTCCAGACAGGACGTCGAGCAAGATCCAGAACTCCTTAGCTCTGATCGCGTGGACCGCGAGCGTGTCACAGAACGTCAAGGGACTTTATCAGAGGAAGAAATTGATGTTCTCCTTTCTCCTGTTGAACCTTTTGAGGAGTTATCTGAAGAAGAAGACTCTAAACTAAATCTTTTCGCCTGTCAGTGGACTTGAAGAAACTCATGAAGGTTTTCAATGATGAATTCCCAGAGTCTTTAATTCCCGTTACTCCACGTTCACCTCCATCGGAATTCACGCTTGGGAAACTGAAGAAGAAGTCGCTGTTTACTAAAATGGTTCTGTCTCGTTCGTCGAAAAGAGCTCTTAAGTTGATGGGAGACTGGATGGGATCCAAAAAGGACCAAGGGAAAGCAGCCTTTGCTTTTCCCCCAACTAGATTAGCTTCTAGGTCCAGTATATGATACGGTACGGGAGAAGTTCTCGGCTTGGGAGTTCTTGCCTCTGCCCAGGGAGATTTCTCAAGCCTGGTAGACTCTCCCCGTAGATCGGCCATGAGGAAGACCAAGGTTCTCTGGTCAACTTCAGAGTTGGACCATCTGCTCAAAGGTGTCTTTAGAGCCTTCGAGGTTTTTAACTTCCTCGATTGGACTCTGGGGGCCTTGGGCAAGAAGGTTGCTGCACTTAAAGAAGGGGACTATTCTAGTTTAATCCATGTCATGTCCTGCATGGATAAGGCATTGTGAGATGGTTCGAATGTCTCAGAGCTCGCCCTCACGATCTCTGCCTGAAGGATCTTCAGACAACATTGAAGTTGACAGAAGAATTGGGTCTTCTGGTCAACAAAGACAAATCTTCTCTGACACCATCACAAGAGATTCTCTATTTTCAATATTAATCTTACCCGGTGATCATGTAGCTGCAGCTCTGCTGCCCGACAGAAAAAACCTAAGGGCGGGATACGCCAGCGATCGCTATACAGGTGGGGGTGTACAACAACAGCGCCATCTGTCGAGTAGGTACTCCAGTACTTCTTGTCAACAAAGAACCAATTTTCTCTCTGTCGTGCCACCGGCAAGACCTACTTGATACGCTGTTGTTTCTGTAGTTGTTTTCACGCTTTTTGGTGATGTATTCTCTCTAGATATTAGCTTTCGCTGTTCAGGAGTTATTATCATTACCTTATCAAGCTTTATTGATTAGATTTTGGATTATTTGTTGACGACTTGGATAGATTTTGGATTCCCCCCTTTGACTAATTCAAGATGTCTGACCCTACTCAAGTCCCCAATTACAGGCAGTGTAGCGCTAGGGACTGTTCTAGGCGTCTTCCGAAGGCCTCTATAGATCCTCACACCGTTTGTTCCAATTGTAGGGGTAAATCCTGTCAATTGGAAGATCGATGTGAGGAATGCGCTGGGCTTTCGGAATTCGATTTTAATGAATTCCTTAAGAATGCACGTAGGCTAGAGAAGGATAGGATCAGGAGGAGTTCGTCTCGCTCTTTTGATTTTTCCTCTCCCCATGCCCCACAACCTATTCCTTCCCCTGTAGTGGTGACACCCGACCCTTCTACTAGCTCTCAGCAACCCTCGATGGCGGACATGATGCGTGCCATCCAGGCTCTTGGTGACCGAGTTGAGTCATTAGCGAATGACCGCAATCAACTCTTGGCCGACGTCAAAGAGTTGAAGGAGAAAAGTGCAGTGGGAAGTGTAGTGAGTGCAAGTGCTGTGAAAAGTGTCAGTGTCAGTGTTACGCATGAGGGTGCATCTGTTCGTGCCAGTCGTCCTCCCAGTCCGGGACCTCTTGCAAGCTCCCAAGCCCAGGGGAGAAGCAATGTCGAAGGACCAAAGGGTTCGACAGGCCTTGATCAGCGTACAGATGTACCCTCAGTGGTTGCGGACGTATCTTGCAGAGATCGTCCCACCCACAAACAGACGAGTGAGCCCATTCATTCATCGTCTGTGGAAGAAGTTTCTCGTCAGAAACGCTGGACTAAGGTCTCACGACCTCTCAAGCGCAAGGTCCCTTCCGAGCGAGTCCAACGGCCCAGGTGTAGCCACTGGGTCAGTTCGGACTCGCCGCAGTCTTCCGAAGACTGCATACCTCCCAAGAGAGGTAGAGTGGTTGCGCAGCAGGCAATCACTCCGTCTGTTGCCGCACCAACCACTGTAGACCCTAAGTGGTCTATGCTGCAGTCTATGCAGACTCAGCTAGCTTCCTTCATGCAGGAGTATCGTGCTGAGAAGGTTGACGCTGCACCCGTTAACCTACAACCTGCCACGGTTGTGCGCTCAGCAGACACTGCGGCTGCCTGCTCCCACTCTCCGGTTGTGAGAGCTCCACCACCGATGCGCAGTCGACCCTGCCAGACGCATGTTGACGTTAGCCGACGTGCGGCACCCTCCGTTGACATGCGTGAGCTACCGCATCAGCAGTGGGAAGGTGCTGTCAAGCTGCCGTGTTTTGACGCAATGCGGCAGGCTCCGCAACCCACGGCAGTCCCCACCACGCACCACCACTCCGCTTTTGTTGTTGCCAGCTCTCAGACTGACCAGCAGCGGCATGATGTTGGATCCAGTGCAGCTACGCATGCACCCGTGCTGCCGGATTCAGCCGTTCAGCTTTCTTCTCCTCCTTTGCCGCTTCCTCCTCAGCATTCGGATGAAGGAATTTCTGATGACGACGAAGCTGCGCATTTGGACGATCAACACTCCGACATAGAGGAACCCAAGACTACGCCTCCCTCCTTAGACTTTAGGAAAGTCCTTGCCCTGTTTAAGGAGTTGTATCCGGACCAGTTTGTGTCTGCAGCCCCACGCTCACCTCCCTCTGAGTTCGCTTTAGGCATGCAGTCAGCAGCTCCTGCCTTTACGAAGCTCGTACTCGCGCGCTCATCCAAGAGAGCTTTAAGGGTACTGGGAGAGTGGTTGCAGGCCAAGAAGCAACTTGGGAAGACATCCTTCATCTTTCCACCGACCAAGCTTGCTTCCAAATCTAGCGTCTGGTATGCCACGGGAGAAGATCTTGGCTTGGGAGTTCCTGCCTCTGCCCAGGGCGACTTCTCAAGTCTGGTAGACTCTCCCCGCAGACTGGCTATGAGACGCTCCAAGATTTGCTGGACCTTTTCGGATATGGACCATCTTTTAAAGGGAGTTTTCCGAGCGTTTGAGATCTTCAACTTTCTGGACTGGTGTTTGGGAGCGTTGAGCAGAAAGACCTCCCCTTCGGATAAGGACTCTGCCATGCTCATCATGTCATGCATGGACAAAGCCATTCGGGATGGGTCTGGCGAGCTTGCGGCTTCGTTTGTGTCGGGAGTTCTTAAGAAGCGAGATCACCTTTGCTCCTTCTTGTCGGCGGGGATCACACCATGTCAGAAGTCAGAGCTAATGTTTGCTCCGCTATCCAAGTGTCTCTTTCCTGAGGAGCTGATCAAGGGGATTGCCGCCTCGTTGATCCAGAAGGATACCCATGACCTGGTGGCGTCATCCGCACGTAAAGTCACAGCTTTACCTTCCGTGCCTAGACCTAGGATGGACACACCAGCGTCTAGGTTCATTCCGCCCTTTCGTGGCAGAACCTCCAGCAGAGGAGGTACCCGTGCCGATAGTCAACGTGGCAAAAAGAAGAAGGGTTCCAAGTCCTCAAAAGGCAGAGTCTGACTGCCAACCTCTCCAGACAGCAGTGGGAGCTAGGCTCAAGAACTACTGGCAGGCCTGGGAGAACAGGGGTGCAGACGCACAGTCTGTGAAGTTGCTCAGAGAGGGGTACAGGATTCCATTCTTGCGCAAGCCCCCTCTAGCAACAACTCCCATCGACCTCTCTCCCAGGTACAGAGAGGAGGACAAGAGGCTAGCTTTACAGCAAGAGGTGTCTCTCTTGCTACAAAAGGGAGCGGTAGTCATAGTCCGGGACCATCAATCCCCGGGCTTCTACAACCGTCTCTTCTTAGTAGCGAAGAAGACAGGAGGGTGGAGACCGGTGCTAGACGTCAGTGCTCTAAATGTCTTTGTCACCAAGCAGACGTTCTCCATGGAGACGACGAAGTCGGTGCTAGCATCGGTCAGGAAGGAAGACTGGATGGTCTCGTTAGACCTAAAGGACGCGTACTTTCACGTCCCCATCCATCCAGATTCCCAACCTTTCCTAAGGTTCGTCTTTGGGAAGGTGGTTTACCAGTTCCAAGCCCTGTGCTTTGGCCTAAGCACGGCACCTCTAGTGTTTACCAAACTGATGAGGAATATTGCCAAATTCCTACATTTAGCAGACATCAGAGCCTCCCTCTATTTGGACGACTGGCTTTTAAGAGCTGCGTCAAGTCGTCGCTGTCTGGAGAATCTCAAATGGACTATGGATCTGACCAAGGAATTGGGTCTCCTGGTCAATATAGAAAAGTCCCAGCTCGTTCCATCCCAAACTATAGTCTATCTAGGTATGGAGATTCGGAGTCAAGCTTTTCGGGCTTTTCCGTCGGCCCCCAGAATCAGTCAAGCCCAAGAATGCATCCAGAGCATGCTGAAAAGGAACCGATGTTCAGTCAGACAGTGGATGAGTCTAATAGGGACGCTTTCATCGCTGGACCAGTTCATCGCGTTAGGGAGACTCCACCTCCGACCCCTTCAGTATCACCTAGCTGCTCACTGGAGAAAGGACATGACGCTAGAAGCGGTCTCAGTTCCTATATCCGAAGAGATGAAGTCTGCACTGACTTGGTGGAAGAACAGCATTCTTCTCAAGGAAGGTCTACCACTGGCTGTTCAGACCTCTTCTCGGACGCATCGGACACGGGCTGGGGTGCGACACTGGACGGTCGGGAATGCTCGGGCACGTGGAATCCGGATCAAAGAGCACTACACATCGACTGCAAGGAGCTACTGGCAGTTCATCTGGCCTTGAGAAGCTTCAAGTCCCTCCTTCTAGGCAAGGTGGTGGAGGTGAACTCCGACAACACTACAGCCTTGGCGTACATCTCCAAGCAAGGAGGAACTCATTCGAGGACGTTGTTCGAGATCGCAAGGGACCTCCTCACCTGGTCAAGAGATCGAAAGATATCGCTTGTAACGAGGTTCATTCAAGGCGACATGAATGTCATGGCAGACCGCCTCAGCCGGAAGGGTCAGATCATCCCTACAGAATGGACCCTTCACAAGAATGTTTGCAACAGACTATGGGCCCTGTGGGGTCAGCCCACCATAGATCTGTTCGCTACCTCGATGACCAAGAGGCTCCCGAATTATTGCTCACCGATCCCGGACCCAGCAGCAGTTCACGTAGATGCCTTTCTTCTGGATTGGTCCCATCTAGACCTTTATGCGTTCCCCCCGTTCAAGATTGTCAACAAGGTACTGCAGAAGTTCGCCTCTCACGAAGGGACAAGGTTGACGTTGGTTGCTCCCCTCTGGCCCGCGAGAGAATGGTTCACCGAGGTACTGCAATGGCTAGTAGACGTTCCCAGGACTCTTCCTCTAAGAGTGGACCTTCTGCGTCAGCCGCACGTAAAGAAGGTACACCCAAGCCTCCACGCTCTTCGTCTGACTGCCTTCAGACTATCGAAAGACTCTCAAGAGCTAGAGGCTTTTCGAAGGAGGCAGCCAGAGCGATTGCCAGAGCAA
Organism: Palaemon carinicauda; assembly: GCF_036898095.1. Lineage (NCBI taxonomy): Eukaryota > Metazoa > Arthropoda > Malacostraca > Decapoda > Palaemonidae > Palaemon > Palaemon carinicauda. The sequence continues at coordinate 38,809,291 of NC_090732.1, read as the reverse complement.
GGAGGACATCCACTCTCAAGGTCTACCAGTCAAAATGGGAAGTCTTCCGTAGCTGGTGCAAGGCGAATTCAGTATCCTCAACCAGTACCTCTGTAACGCAGATAGCTGACTTCCTTTTACACCTAAGGAAGGTAAGATCCCTATCAGCTCCTACGATCAAAGGTTACAGAAGCATGTTGGCAGCAGTCTTCCGCCACAGAGGCTTAGATCTTTCCAACAACAAAGATCTACAGGACCTCCTTAAGTCTTTTGAGACCTCAAAGGAGCGTCGGTTAGCCACACCAGGTTGGAACTTAGACGTGGTTTTAAGGTTCCTGATGTCAGCAAGGTTCGAACCGCTTCAATCAGCCTCTTTTAAAGATCTCACTTTGAAGACTCTTTTCCTCGTTTGCTTAGCAACAGCTAAAAGAGTCAGTGAGATACACGCCTTCAGCAGGAACATAGGATTTACATCTGAAACGGCTACATGTTCCTTACAGCTTGGTTTTTTAGCTAAAAACGAACTCCCTTCTCGTCCTTGGCCCAAATCGTTCGAGATTCCAAGTCTGTCCAGTTTGGTTGGAAACGAACAAGAGAGAGTACTTTGCCCAGTAAGAGCTCTTAAGTACTATTTAAGACGTACGAAGCCATTACGAGGACAATCAGAAGCTTTATGGTGTTCTATTAAGAAACCTTCTTTACCGATGTCGAAGAACGCAGTTTCTTATTACATCAGGCTTTTGATTAGAGAAGCCTATTCTCATCTGAATGAGGAAGACCATGCTTTGCTGAAGGTAAGGACACATGAAGTTAGAGCTGTCGCTACTTCAGTGGCCTTCAAACAGAACCGATCTCTGCAGAGTGTAATGGATGCAACCTATTGGAGAAGCAAGTCAGTGTTCGCATCATTTTACCTTAAAGATGTCCAGTCTCTTTACGAGAACTGCTACACCCTGGGACCATTCGTAGCAGCGAGTGCAGTAGTAGGTGAGGGCTCAACCACTACATTCCCATAATCCCATAACCTTTTTTAATCTTTCTCTTGAAATGCTTTTATTGTTGTTTTTGGGTTGTACGGAAGGCTAAGAAGCCTTTCGCATCCTGGTTGATTTGGCGGGTGGTCAAATTCTTTCTTGAGAAGCGCCTAGATTAGAGGTTGTGATGAGGTCCTTTAGTATGGGTTGCAGCCCTTTATACTTCAGCACCTAGGAGTCGCTCAGCATCCTAAGAGGATCGCGAGGCTCAGTAAGGAAGACGTACTTAAAAAGGCAGAGTAATGGTTCAAGTCGACTTCCTTACCAGGTACTTATTAATTTTATGTCTGTTATTTTGAATAACTGCTAAAATGAAATACGGGATACTTAGCTTCTAATGTTAACATGTATGCTGGTCTCCACCCACCCCCCTGGGTGTGAATCAGCTACATGATCACCGGGTAAGATTAATATTGAAAAATGTTATTTTCCTTAGTAAAATAAATTTTTGAATATACTTACCCGGTGATCATGAATTAAAGGACCCTCCCTTCCTCCCCATAGAGACCCAGTGGACCGAGGAGAAAATTGGTTCTTTGTTGACAAGAAGTACTGGAGTACCTACTCGACAGATGGCGCTGTTGTTGTACACCCCCACCTGTATAGCGATCGCTGGCGTATCCCGCCCTTAGGTTTTTTCTGTCGGGCAGCAGAGCTGCAGCTACATGATCACCGGGTAAGTATATTCAAAAATTTATTTTACTAAGGAAAATAACATTTTAGGGATGGTGATTCGGAGTCGAGTTTTTCGGGCTTTTCCGTTTCCCTTAAGGACGGAGCAAGCCATCCGGAAAGTACAATCGTTTCTAGGAGAGCAGAAGTGTTCTGCGAGGAAGTGGATGAGTCTGTTGGGAACGCTCTCCTCGTTAGAACAGTTTGTCTCTCTAGGAAGACTGAATCTTCGACCTCTCCAGTTTCACCTCTATTCTCACTGGAACAGAAAGAAGGATTTGGAGTCCATGTGTATTCCAGTCACGGAGTCAATAAGAATTTGCCTTCAGTGGTGGAACGACCCTATCAAGTTTCAAGAAGGTTACCCATTAGATCTGAAGAACCCAAACCTTGTGTTGTGTTCTGACGCCTTGGGCTCGGAGTGGGGAGCAACACTGGGCTAGCTGGAAGTATCGGGGTTGTGGACGGAGGCTCAAAAGTCCCTCCAGATAAACCAAAAGGAGCTGTTAGCAGTCCTTTTGGCCCTAGAAAGCTTCGAAGGGTTAGTCCGGAACAAGGTAGTACAAGTCAATGCCGACAACACCACAGCATTGGCTTACATTGCCAAGCAAGGGTTAACTCACTCGATTTCCCTTTACGAGACGGCGAGGAATCTGCTCATCTGGGCAAAGGAAAGAAAGGTAATTCTGATTACAAGGTTCATCCAAGGGGAGAAGAATGTTTTGGCAGACAGTCTCAGCAGGAGAGGGGAAGTCCTACCCACAGAGTGGACACTCCATCTGGAAGTTTGCAAGAGTACACACGGACGCATTCCTGCTAGATTGGTAAAATATAGACGTGTACGTTTTTCCGCCTTTCAAGATCCTTTACAAGGTGCTACAAAAGTTTGTGTCAAGCGAAGGGACCAGAATGACCCTTGTAGCCCCCTTCTGGCCCTCAAGGGAATGGTTCACAGAGGTACTGGAATGGATGGTGGATACTCCCAGAAGCCTTCCACTGAGAGTAGACCTACTCAAACAACCCCACTTGGAAAGACACCATCAAAGTCTCCAAAATCTTCAGCTGACTGCCTTCAGACAATCGAAAGACTCAAAAGAGCTAGAGGTTTTTTGTGGGAGGCAGCTAGAGCGATTACAAGAGCAAGAAGGTCTTCGACCATCAGAGTCTATCAATCCAAGTGGGAAGTTTTCAGGGAATGGTGCAAAGTCAACTCCATTTCCTCTTCCAGTACCTCTGTAACCCAGATTGCTGACTTCCTGTTATTCCTGGGAAGGAAGCGCAATTTTTCTTCATCCACTATCAAGGGATACAGGAGCATGTTGGCAACTGTATTCAGGCACAGAGATTTAGATCTATCAAATAATAAAGACTTACAAGAACTTCTTAAGTCTTTTGAGACATCGAAGCAACGTCACCAGGATTCACCAGCTTGGAATCTGGACATAGTCCTGCAGTTCCTTATGAGTGACAGATTTGAACCCTTGCACTCTACATCTCTGAAGGACCTCACGATGAAAACCCTTTTCTTGGTTAGTCTGGCAACAGCCAAGAGAGTTAGTGAAGTCCATGCATTCAGTAAAAATGTGGGTTTTCAGGATAACAAAGCTATCTGCTCATTGCGGTTGGGTTTTCTCGCCAATAATGAGTGCCCTTCTCAACCTTGGCCTAAGTCTTTTGAGATTCCGAATCTTTCGGATGTGGTTGGCGATGAGTTAGAGAGAGTCCTATGTCCAGTAAGGGCCCTAAGTTCTACTTAGACAGAACGAAGGAGTTAAGAGGCAAGTCGAAAGCCCTGTGGTGCTCGGTCAAGAAACCCTCTGCAGATGTCTAAGAATGCCCTGTCGTTCTTTATCAGACTTTTAATTAAAGAGGCTCATACACATTGCAGTGAGACAGACTTTTAAAGGTCAAGACTCACGAAGTGAGAGCTGTCGCAACTTCAGTGGCCTTCAAACAAAATCGTTCGTTGCAAAGCATTATGGACACAACCTTTTGGAGGAGCAAATCTGTGTTTGCTTCACACTATTTGAAAAGTGTCCAGACTCTATATGAGGACCGATATACTGTACTCTGGGACCGTTCGTAACAGCGAGTACAGTAGTGGGGGAAGGATCCACCACTACATTCCCATAATCCTAATACCTTTTCTTCTCTCAGAACTTTTAATTTGTTTTTTATGGTTGTCTTGTGGAGATTGCGACAGTCTTCCGCAATCATTAATTGGTCAGGTGGTCTATTTTGTTCCTTGAGAGCACCTGGAACTGGGTATTAGAGGAGGCGCTGTCACAGAGAGGTGTGGTCACTGGTTTGACAGCTCCTAGGGATCTTCAGCCCCCCCTGAGAGGACCGCTGGATCTCATAAGGAAGGAGAGCGGACATAATGGCAAAGTATCATTGAAGTCAGCTTCCTTATCAGGTACGAACCCTTAAGCTTGTTTTGTGTTTAAACTCTTAAGCAGAATTCCAACTATATTGGCTGTCTCTAACCCTCCACCAAAGGTGTTAATCGGCTATATATATAACTACCAGGTAAGTCTTATGTTTAAAAATGTTATTTTCATTATAAAATAAATTTTTGAACATACTTACCTGGTAGTTATATATAATTAAATTCCTACCCTCCTCCCCTTTAGAGACTAGAGGCATGGAAGATATGAAGGGACAGGGGATGGTTTCGAGGTACCTCGCTAGGGTGCGCAGGTGCTACTCCTGGCTATCCAATCGGCGATTGCCGCGAGTTTTGAATTTTCTGCTGTGACGTCAGAGACGTAAGTATATATATAACTACCAGGTAAGTATGTTCAAAAATTTATTTTATAATGAAAATAACATTTCTACAGAATTTTCCCCCTGATATTCAAGTTTATTCCAACACTAATAAACTTTGTGTTATTATTTTTTTTTTTATATTCTTTCAACGTAGCTAGAAGGTTGCCAATTAAACTTTTAGTGCGAGATGGAAACTCTATCCAGAGACTGCGTAGGGGGTTGGCCAGGGTGAGCTAGCCACTTTTTCTTTTTGGCTGCTAGAGAGCGGACGTCTCCTCTCTCTCCTCTTCAATGCTTAGCCATAGACATTGGACAAATTTTATGCTTTACGCTCATCTTTCTCTTTTCAGGCGTGACTGCGCTTCTTCATTGACGCTCGCATGCGAACCTTTCCTGGTCGCGAAGATCGCCCTGACGGGACCTTCACTCAGTGTGCCCTACCTTTAGGGGGTGTCGTTACGAGCAGGGCTTGCCCTGTGACGAGTGTAATGAGTGGCCAGCCGCCCAGTGGAAGAGATTTGGGCATCGCAAGAAGAAGAAAGCCAAGCACGATCGTTCTCCCTCAGGGTCGAAGGGACCGCGATCTGCTTCTTCCTCACACACTCCCGTATCTTTTTCCGTAGCTCCTCTTCGCTTATCCTCCTCCGGAAAATGATCGAGTAGGAGCGCAGACCCTTTAACTCCTGGGCAACCTTGGGGGGGTTGTTGTTGTTGTTGTTGCTTCCCCTAGCGAAGCACCTTCTCCTCCTCCTGTTGGAGTGCCCTTCTCCCTTGCAGATGTGTTGCAGGCGTGGCTGTCCTTGGGAATTTCTGCTTCCCATTTGAAGGAGGCACATTTGCAGCTCATTCAGTGTGGGGGTAAAAAGGACTCTTTGCCTGTGGCTTCTTTGTGCCCTGAACATTTGTGAGGTCCTTTTCTAGCCCTGCGAACGGCCTCCTGCTGACAACAAGCCCTCTCGCCAAACTGAGGACCTGCGTGTCGTCAGTTGAGACTGAGCCTCACTCAGTGTGCCTGACCTGTAGGGGGCGTCATTGCGAGCAGGGCTCTCCCTGTGACAAGTGTAGTGAGTGGCCTGCCTCCCAGTGGAAGAGATGTGGGCTTTGCAAGAAGAAGAAAGCCAGGTGCGATCGTTCTCCCTCAGGGTCTTCCTCGGGGTGAAGAGTCCGCAAGCTGCTTCTTCACACTCCCGTATCTCTTTCCGAAGCTTCTTGCTTGTCCTCCTTCGGGAAGCGATCAAGTAGGAGCGCAGACCCTTTAACTCCAGGGCAACCTCGGGGTACTGGGTGTTTCTTGTTTCCCCTAGCGAAGAACCTTCTCCTCCGGCCGTCGGAGTGCCCTTCTCTCTAGCAGATGTGTTGCAGGCATGGCAGTCCTTGAGAATTTCTGCTTCCCCTTTGAAGGAGGTGCTTTTGCATTCCACTGTCTTTACCGGGAAAGTGGGCTACTTAAACGACCAAGGGTCTCTCTGATCCTAAGAAGTGTCAGTTGTTTAAGAACATCGTTCTCACAGGTGCTAGAGTTATAGAGTTTTTTTTAATACACAACGTGGTGAACCAGTAGTCCCACTGGATCCTGAAGAGGCCTGATACCATCATCTCCAGGTTTCAGAAGTAGGTGCTTAAGAGAGAAGCTCTCCTGCTTTGGAACTCTTCAGTCAAGTCCCCTTCCTTGTTTCTTTTTGAGGATGTGCAGGTAATTACAGGGAAGTGGATAAAGGTGAGCCAGGCCTCTCTTCTAAAATGGGCTGTGCTATCCCGTTCTGCCTCCTCAGCACCTGTTATACCTGGAGCTTCCCCTGTGGCAAAGCAAGTGTACAATACTGCAAAGGACGCTTTGAGGCAGAACACCGCCAAGAGCTCTGTACCTTTCAGGCCAACCTTTCAAGGTAAGAAGTAGAGAGGACAAGGGGGGAGAGGTGGTGGATGTGGGTGGTGCCCCCTCTGCCTTCCTCCTGCAATACCACCAGTGGAAGGATGCCTGAAACTCAGGTAACAGCAGTGGCGTTGCCACGGGGCCAAGCCTCGAATGGCCTCTGTCCTTCACAAATTTTGTTGTCCCGTTGACCAACGCTCTACCTTATCTGATTCGTCCCCCAAACGAGATCTCTGTCCTTTGCAGAGGGATCGGTGAAGGACGCTGCCCTTCGGTCAGAAGTCGAGACCATGATAAAGAAGGGCGGTCTTTTGGAGGTCATTGATGAATCCCCGGGCTTCTTCATTCTGCTCTTTCTTGTAGAGAAGGCATCTGGAGGCTGGAGACCTCTCATTGTTGAACGAGTTTATGCAAACTCCGTTCAAGATGGAGACCACAGCAATGGTCAGACAGGCCTGTTAAGCTGAATGACATCATGATCACTTTGGATTTGAAGGATGCATTCTTCCAGAGCCCTATCCATCAGTCATGAAGGAGGTACCTAAGATTTGTTCTGCATGAAAAGATAGACCAGTTCCAAGTGCTGTGCTTTGGTCTGTCAGAAACTCTTCAAGTGTTCACTCTGGTTTCATTGTGGACACATGCTAACGGCATTTGTCTCCTTCGGTATCTAAACGATTGCTAGTTAGGGTAAACTTTGTGAAGACCCTTCTCTGACATCGAGCCATGCTTCTCTAGTGGTGCCATGATCTGGGGATTGTGATAAATTTAGAGAAGTCTTCCCTGGAGTCCAAACAGAATCTGGTATATCTGGGTATGCAGATAGACTCCTTACGATGGAAAGTCTTCCTGTTTCAGAAAAAAATTTTAATATTCAAGGAAGTGGCTTGCCAGGTCATGCTCTCTATAGCTAGAAAAAATGCAAATTATATTAAAAATTCATAGTTTTTATTATTAGAATTTCCATGTGAAAGGTTTATCATTGAATAGTTTACATATGCTAGCTAAAATTTGTCATATATACTGTACTGTACAGTACAGTATTTGTTTATTTTTATTACTGCTTTGAGTAGAGAGGAAAACGGAGTGAAGGCCGAGTGCAAAGAAGTGAAAACATCAGGTTGCATGAAGCAGTCCTAATCGCAAACATTCAAAACTTTATTTAAATAATATACATATCTCTAAAGCGCAAAGATAAAATCCGCAAATACCGAGGAACGACTTTATAAACCACATAACCGACAATTATCCCCCACCTTTATCCTAACTTTATTAAGATTAGCTACTATATAACAATTTAGTTGTTCATAAATTTGAATAGGTCAGGGAATTGTCTTACAGTACTATTAAAGCAGTAACTACGAACAGTTACTTATAACTGTAACTGTACAATATCGGTAATATAACCAATTATAAATTTGGCCAGATAAAGCCAGTTTACACTACAATTGTCTACCTATGATCATAGTTCACCAATTAGACTAGACTGAATTATTAACCAAACACTCGTAAGACTGACCATAGTTGTGAAAAAAGTGAAGTTGCTAAGGTGTGTAAGATAACATTAATATGAAAAGGAATTAAATTTATTATTCAATTAGAAAGGAATGACAAGTTTTAACACTGGAAAGGGTGGGAAACTAAACCTCTTCTGTTTCAAGAAGGCAGGGGTGTGGGTAATGACTAAAAACGGCATACAAATCCGAATTAAAAACACAGTTATTTAAATATTGGCACATTTGACCAAAATCTAAACCTATTTTAGCTGTATTCTCTAATTTCTTTATTCACTGGCCTGTAACGCTGTTCTTCTGGAACAAAGAAAAACGAGATGGAGGCTGGATGCAAGTTGATGTGCAGGTAGTGTTGTCTCCGACTTTAGCATTGGTTCTTTTGTCAATGCGTTGATGTATTAATGATGTCACCTATAGCAGACAGTTTTCAGCATTTGGGAGTGCTGTGTTGAGTTCAATAGTTCCTGAACTCAAAGGTCTTTCGTAAACGCACTGTGTCCATGCTTTGCACATTGATACATTGGCCCTAGAGCAGGGGAGACAATATTTCTTTGATATCTATGACGTATTGGATTCCCTGTTTTAGCATATCACAGGAAAGTCCTTGGAGACCACACAGCACATTAAACCAAAAATCTCAATATGGTATAGTACTAAATGATTGATAATTATGTTGTTCTATCAAGATTACTTTAGTAATTAAAAAGACTTTTAGTTTCAATAAAATATGTTACGGAGTGTCTACAAATGTTGACATGTAGCATTTTATAAAAGATATGATTATTTTAAAAAAATTTTTGTTCAAGTTTTAGATATAAAAAATACAAATCATAAAGTTTATACTGTATGTTGTAACCAAAGTGTTCGATGTAAATGATCTTGCATATAACTCGTTACATTAAATTTTTCAATATTAAACTTAGCCGGTGATTATATCAGCTGCAGCTCTGCTGCCCGACAGAAAAACTCTACGTTCAAAATACGCCAGCGATCGCTATGCAGGTAGGGGGTGTACATCAACAGCGCCATCTGTCGAGCAGGTACTTAGTACTCCATGTAAACACAGAACCAATTTTCTCTCTGTCGTGCCACCGGCAAGACCTACTAAATTCGCTATTGCTTACTGGATTGGTTTTCACATATTTTGGTGAAGTACACATTTCTAGTTTTGAGCTTTCGCTATGCAGGTGTTTTATCTTCATCTCAAAACTTGAACTCGTTTTGGATAGATTTAATTATGGTGACAAGGAGAGTATGGACTCTCTTTCACTTTTAAATGGCCGACCCTTCCCTTAGACGGAAGTGTGTTTAGGTTTTTAGTAATTTTGCTTAACACGTTATAGATCTATATATTTTATATCTCTCCGCCTTTATTAGGCCTCTTCGATTAACTTTCCATTTATTATAAACATATAAAAATAAATTTTTATGTTTTGTTTATATGCGACCTATCCTGATAGTAGGCGGTCCTTACTTGGAACCGAAGTTAATCAACGTTGAGCCCGTTATATCGTATTTAGCCTTTAAAGAATTTAAAACTTTTAAAAATTTAATGTTTTATGAAAGAATTTCTTTGATAGTCTTCGTACTGTTTTCAAAGATGAACTAACGTTTAGTTTTTTAGACTACGCAGTTGTTGACGTTCAGGACGTTCAACATGCGCTCTATCGTAACGATAGAGAGAGAGTGTATCACGGTTTCACTTTGCAGTAAGAGTAAATCGATTCTGACGTTTTGTTCATTCTTTCTTAGCTTAAATGTTTTAAATTCTAAATTAAAGGAACTTTTTATTTGGAAAACCTTTCAGTTTTTTCCTTTAGTCAAATAACATGTTTTTTTTTTGACAATATATAATTGGGCTCTTCTCTTAGGTGCGAAATCAAGAGAGAAAGAGAGAGAGAGATAGAGACGGAGGGAGAGAGAGGAGAGAAAACGTTCCGTTCAAGCGGGTAACGTTTTTCTCGAGTTGCTCTCGTCCCTAGTCGCTGTACGGGGAGGAAGGATAAAACGTTTTTAGTTTTTTATTCTCGTCCCCAGGCTATGTGCGGTGAGAGATTGAAAACGTAGTTATATGAACTAGTGTTTAGTCTCTTTCCCAGCCACTAATTTTTTTATCTTAAAATATGTTTTCTGTTTTTTGCTGGTATTAATGAGCTTGCATTATACTGATTTCGCAATTACTACCTTTTAATGAAGGGTAGAATTGCGTGTTTCAGGTAGAAATCAGTAAAAGTTTCGATTTTAGTGAAATAAGTGCAAAACAGAAAATCGATAAAGTGATATGCGCAAAGTGTTACAGTGTTGCGTCCGAGGGTTCGTCTGTTCGTGCCTATCGTTCACCTAGTCCGGGACCTCTTGCAAGCTCCCAAGCCCAGGGGAGAAGTAATGTCGAACAACTTATGGGTTCGAGAGGCCTTGATCAACGAACAGACGTTTTCCCTCTGTGGTTTCGGGCGTATCTACCCAAGATCGCCCCACCCACCCTAAGACGAGAGAGCCCATTTATTCCTCGTCTGCGGAAGAGGTTTCTCGTAAGAAACCATGGACCAAGGTCTCGCGGCTTATTAAGCGCAAGTCGGTCCTTTCCGCGCAAGTCCAACGGCCCAGTTGTAGCCACTGGGTCAGTTCGGACTCGCTGCAGTCTTCCGACGACTGCTCACCTCCTAAGAGAGGCAAAGCGGTACCGCATCAGGCAGTCACACCGTCTGTTGCCGCACCTGCTCCTGTAGACCCTAGTGGTCTTTGCTGCAGACCATGCAGTCTCAGTTAACGTCATTGATGCAGGACTTTCGTGCGGAGAAGGTTGACACTGCACCAACCTCTAGCCTACAACCAACCACGGTTGTGCGTCCTGTGGACGCTGAGGCGACCTTCTCCCGCACTCCAAGAGAGTCCCGCCACCCATGCGTTCCAGTGTACCCTGCCAGCCGCATGTTGACGTTCAGCGACGCACGGAATCTTCCGTTGACGTTCGCGAGGTACAACAACAGTCTAAGTTGTTTTGTTTTGACGCGGTGCGTCAACTTCCGCATTCTAGAGTTGTTTTGACTGCTCAGTCTAGACAGTCAAAGCAGTCTCGAGTGGACACTGTACGTCCTCACACACCTGTTGTGGTTGACAGTTCAGTTGTTAACAGTTCACAGACTGTCAAGCAGTTACATGACGTTGCCTTCTGGTCTGCTACTTATGCACCAGTGAGAGACTCACTGAGGTAACCTAGCTTTTATCGGACAAGGTTCCTGTGGATGAGGAAGTTGCTGTTCTCCCTCCTACTGATATTCCCTTGAGGACTCTGTCAGATGGAGAGGAGCCTTAAGCTGCTTAGCCTCCTATGGACTTTAATTAAATCATGATGATTTTTTTAAGGATCTTCGTCCGGATCTTGTAACTGCTGCTCCTCGTTCGCCTAAACGTCAGAACTTACACTAGGCCTAGATACTTCGAAGCCGTTGTTTTTAAGCTAGTGCTCTCTCGCTCTCCTAGAGAGCGTTACGTTGGCTAGGCGACTGGTTTTTGCACCAGGAGGAGTTTTTAGGGGTACAGGCTTTGATTTCCCTTCTTATAAACTGGCTTATAGAGCGAGAGTCTGATATGACACGAGAGAAGTTCTCGGCTTGGGAGTTCATGCCTCTGCCCAGATAGACTTCTCAATTCTGGTAGACTCGCCCTGGCGCCTAGCCAGGAGACGCTCCAAGTTGTTTACAGGTCAACTTCTCAGCTTTTGTCAAGCCTTTGAAGTTTTGCTGTACTATTATGTCACACATAACAAGGCTTTCAGGGATGGTAAACGGTTCCGCCTCAGTCGCTAACCCCGTCTGTTGCCACACCTGCTCCCGTAGACCCTAAATGGGCTTTGCTGCAAGCCATGCAGTCCAAGCTTGCGTCCTTGATAGAGGACTTAAATGCGGAGAAGAACCTTCTGGCCAACAACCTTCCAACCGTTCGGTTGTGCGCCCTGTTGACACACTGAGGTAACCTACTCGCGTCTGCCAGTTGAGGTGGTTCCTCCTTCTGGCCAACAACCTTCCAACCGGTCGGTTGTGCGCCCTGTTGACGCTGAGGTAACCTACTCGCGTCTGCCAGTTGAGGTGGTTCCTCCTTCTGGCCAACAACCTTCCAACCGGTCGGTTGTGCGCCCTGTTGACGCTGAGGTAACCTACTCGCGTCTGCCAGTTGAGGTGGTTCCTCCACCGATGCGACCCAGTGTGGGTTGCCAGTCGCACGTTGACGTTTAGCGACGCTCGGAGGTGGTTGTTGACGTTCAGGACGTTCAACAACCAGCAGAGATGACTTGTTGTGACGCAGTGCGTCAACCTCAGCAACCCGGTAGGGTGTTGACTGCACAACCCAGACGGTCTAGACAGTTTCGGGTTGACGCTGTACTTCCTCGCGCACCCATGGTTGTTGACAGTTCACAGACTGTGCAGCAGTTCCATGATATTGCGTCCGGCTCCGTCACGCATCCACCAGTGCGACCGGATTCAGCGAGTCAGACGTTGCCCACTCCGTTGCCGTTTCCTCATCAGTTTCGGATGAGGAACCCTCTGATGAGGACGTTGCTGAACAAGACGATCAGCCCCCAGCCCTGCTATCCATCCAGAAGATGCTGAAGAAGGAACGCTGCTCAGTCAGGCTGTGGATGAGTCTGGTAGGGACACTGTCATCCGTGGATCAATTTGTGTCACTAGGAAGACTACACCTCCGTCCTCTTCTATAACATCTAGCTTTTCACTGGAAAAAGGACAAGACGCTAGAAGCGGTCTCGATCCCGGTTTCCGGAAAGATAAAGTCTTGTCTGACTTGGTGAAAGGACTATATCAACCTTAGAGAGGGTCTTCACCTAACTGTTCAGACTCCCAACCACGTTCTCTTCTCGGACGCATCGGACGTAGGCTGGGGTGCGACAATAGACGGTCGGGAATGCTCGGGATTATGGAACTCGAGTCAAAGGACAATGCATTTCAACTGCAAGGAGCTTCTGGCAGTACGTCTGACCTGGAAATGCTTCAGGTCTCTCCTTCAAGGCAAAGTGGTGGAGGTGAACTCGGACAACACCACGGCTTTGGCGTACATCTCCAAGCAAGGAGGGACCTACTCTCTGACGTTGTACGAGATCGCAAGGGACCTCCTCACCTGGTCAAAAGGTCTAGACATATCACTAGTAACGAGGTTCATCCAAGGCATCTTGAATGTCATGGCAGATTGTCTCAGTCGGAAGGGACAAATAATTCCAACAGAATGGACCCTCCACAAGGATGTATGCAAGAGACTTTGGGCCACCTGGGGCCAGCCAACCATAGATCTCTTCGCAACCTCGATGACCAAGAGGCTCCCAATATTTTGCTCACCAATCCCGGACCCAGCAGCAGTTCATATAGATGCCTTTCTACTAGATTGGTCACATCTAGATCTATATGCATTCCCTCCGTTCAAGATTGTCAACAAGGTACTGCAGAAGTTCGCCTCTCACGAAGGGACAAGGTTGACGCTAGTTGCTTCCCTCTGGCCCGCGAGAGAATGGTTCACCGAGGTACTTCGATGGCTAGTAGACGTTCCCTGAACTCTTCCCCTAAGGGTGGACCTTCTACGTCAGCCACGCATAAAGAAGGTACACCAAGGCCTCCACGCTCTTCGTCTGACTGCCTTCAGACTATCGAAAGACTCTCGAGAGCTAGAGACTTTTCGAAGGAGGCAGCCAGAGCGATTGCTAGAGCAAGGAGAACATCCACCCTTAGAGTCTACCAATCGAAGTGGGAAATCTTCCGAAACTGGTGCAAGTCAGTATCCATATCCTCGACCAGTACCCCTGTAACTCAAATAGCTGACTTCCTCTTATATCTGAGGAAAGAACGATCTCTTTCAGCTCCCACTATCAAGGGTTACAGAAGCATGTTGGCATCAGTTTTCCGTCACAGAGGCTTAGATCTTTCCAACATAAAGATCTACAGGACCTCCTTAAGTCTTTTGAGACCACGAAGGAGCGTCGTTTGGTTACACCTGGTTGGAATTTAGACGTGGTACTAAGATTCCTTATGTCAGACAGGTTCGAAACGCTACAATCAGCCTCCCTGAAAGATCTCACCTTAAAGACACTTTTCCTGGTATGCTTAGCCACAGCTAAAAGAGTCAGTGAGATTCATGCCTTCAGCAAGAACATCGGATTCTCATCCGAAACGGCTACATGTTCTACAACTTGGTTTTCTAGCCAAAAACGAGCTGCCTTCTCGGCCTTGGCCAATATCGTTCGATATTCCAAACTTTTCGTATGGTTGGAAATGAACTAAAAAGAGTCTTATGTCCTGTAAGAGCTCTTAAGTTCTATTTAAAACGAATTAAACCTTTACGAGGCCCGTCTGAAGCTTTATGGTGTTCAGTTAAGAAACCATCTTTGCCTATGTCAAAGAATGCTTTATCCTATTTTATCAGACTGTTAATACGAGAAGCTCATTCCCATCTGAATGAGGAAGACCAAGCTTTGCTGAAGGTAAGGACACACGAAGTAGAGCTGTCGCAACTTCCGTGGCCTTTAAACAAAATAGATCTCTGCAAAGTATAAACGACGCAACCTATTGGAAAAGCAAGTCAGTGTTCGCGTCTTTTTATCTTAAGAATGTCCAGTCTCTTTACGAGAACTGCTACACTCTGGGACCATTCGTAGCAACGAGTGCAGTAGTGGGTGAGGGCTCAACCACTACAATTCCCTAATTCCATAACCTTTTTAATCTTTCTCTTGAAATGTTTTTATTGTTGTTTTTGGGTTGTCCGGAAGGCTAAGAAGCCTTTCGCATCCTACTTGATTTGGCGGGTGGTCAAAGTCATTTCTTGAGAAGCGCCTAGATTAGAGGTTTTGATGAGGTCCTGTTGTATGGGTTGCAACCCTTGATACTTCAGATCCTAGGGGTCGCTCAGCATCCTAAGAGGATCGCGAGGCTCCGTAAGGAAGACGTACTTAAAAAGGCAGAGTAATTGTTCAAGTCGACTTCCTTACCAGGTACTTATTTATTTTATGTTTGTTATTTTGAATAACTGCTAAAATGAAATACAAAATACTTAGCTCATAATAATGTAAACAAGTAATGCTGGTCTCTACCCACCCCCCTGGGTGTGAATCAGCTGATATAATCACCGGCTAAGTTTAATATTGAAAAATGTTATTTTTATTACTAAAATAAATTTTTGAATATACTTACCCGGTGATTATATATTAAAGGACCCTCCCTTCCTCCCCAATAGAGACCCAGTGGACCGAGGAGAAAATTGGTTCTGTGTTTACATGGAGTACTAAGTACCTGCTCGACAGATGGCGCTGTTGATGTACACCCCCTACCTGGGTAGCGATCGCTGGCGTATTTTGAACGTAGAGTTTTTCTGTCGGGCAGCAGAGCTGCAGCTGATATAATCACCGGGTAAGTATATTCAAAAATTTATTTTAGTAATAAAAATAACATTTTAATAGGACATGATAGAAAATTTACAGTACATGACAGTATAGTAAACCATAGAATCATTTTGATATATCTGTTTACTTTTATACAGGAAACATATGTCGGTCCCCCACAGCTGAAGCAGTATTCAACTATGTATTGAAAGAACGAGGGCTAGAAGGATGGGAAGTGGATTCTGGAGCTATTGGTTCTTGGCACGTAGGTCTAGGACCTGACAGGCGTGCTGTCAATGTCATGAAGCGACATAATGTCCCAATGAGTCACAAAGCAAGACAGGCAAGTGAAACCTCTTTATCTTACTTTACAAAAATTTTTTTTAGTAATGGGTGAGTTTTACAAGATTTTAACAATTTTGTAACCTCATTTATTTTGGATTATGCTGTTTTTATGTTCTTTATCATAAAAATGCTTTTACAGTCAGCCCTTGCTCTTCCTAGGGGTTAGGTAAACAAGATAGGTGCTAAGAATGAAAAATCTGTGAATGCTTGTTGCCTAGGGTGGGATAAATCCTAAACTTACCAACTCATTACTCATTGCCTATGCGTGGTCGATTAACACACTAAGTACTGCCTAATGTTGTTTTTACTTGGTTTTTATCACAGTACATTATAAGTATTTTGTAATTGAATGAAGACATTTTGATAAATGTACAGTACATGTGCACACGTGTACACAACGTACCGGACACGGTAAGGCTACAGTACAGTATGTAACACTACAGTAGTCATCGGGACACTTATAACAACAAAACTCCATTGTTCCTACCTAATACGACACTCGCTGATACTGTACTGTATGGTACTGTGATATACTGTATGTACAGTACTATCAGTACAAATTAATTTTACAGCAAGTGTTTGCTGTTTTCGTTCGGACGACTTGCATTTTTTGACAACTCACCGCACACATAGCCTACATTTACATATTGAAGAGTACAGTACATGCAGTAATTTACATACAGTACTGTACAGTATAGTTAATAAACAATAATATACATTACTGTAATACTGTACTGTATAATATGTATACAATGATACTGCATTTGAGATTCACTTAAGTGTACATTTGTTCCAGCGCAAGAAAACAAACCTTACGCTCATTACTATGGAGTACATATTTATTTTGCCGAAGCTGAAACCAGCTGAAAAGCTATTGTCAGGTATAATTACTCCTACCGCTAGTAAGTGGGGTAAGCTAGCCCCCCGCTCCCACCAGCTCTAGCCACTAAGTGCTACTTTTTTTATTCATCTTGGTGGAGTGCAGACATGTTTCACTTCCCCGTTAACCAAACAAACATATTCTTTCCTGGTGTGAGTGCCTGTAAGAATCATTATCATGCAGGTTTGTTTTGGCATGGAAGGGGGCAGCTGCAGCACCTTCATGCCAGCTAAAGAGACCGATCCTCACAATCTCTGCCCTCCGTGCCGAGGCCACTTGTGCACGGAGAAATCTCTTTGTGTGGAGTGTATAGAGTGGTTGCCCTCCCAGTGGCTGAAATTTGGCAAACGAAAGCAGAAGAAGGCTAAAAGAGACTTTCCTTCAAGGTTAGCTTAGCAAACGAAGACTCGCCGACTTTCCCCTTCTTTTTGATCTCATCACTCAGACTGCTCGAACTGCTCACCTTGGGGGTCAGTGGAGTACGAGTGGTGCACAGGTAACGCCTGTACAACATTGCACGAAGGCTTCCACCTCTGCCTCCCCCAGAGAGGCAGCAGCAGAATCCCCCCCCACCCCCGCCTGGGAGAGTCTCTCAGACAACGCTGTTTGTCTTCTGTTGCCTTCCTTGGGGCTGACAGGTCCTCGTTGAAGGAAAGGCCGCAAGAAATCTTGCAGTTGGGTGTATGGGCACTCTCAAGCATTGAGTCGTCTTCTCCTGCTCGCCCCACCGTTTTCCCTATTTTGGCGGAGGGACATGAGCAGTTGAGGATGAATACTGCTTTGAGCGACTTGTCATGAGACCTCACAGTCATCTCGGGAACTAGCTTTTGGTTACGTTGCGCAGGGAGTGTATCCTCTAGCTGGGTTTGCCAGTACAGAGGAGAAACGACTTACACAACCCGGACGCTCACCCCCAGGTGTTGGATTCTCTACCCTTCCAAGGGAAGACAATCCTCCACCACCTCCTGAGCGACATTTCCCCACCTGTGGGGGATGCCTCTTCAGGAGGGAGAGGGGACGATTGACCATACTGCTTGCGAGATGGACGATCTTCTCCTTAGTGGTCACCCCCACGGGGTTTTAACTGAAGGGCGCTAGACTCATCTATGCCCTGTTCCAGTCCATTGAAGCACAGCTTTTCTGAGCTGGATGGTGAGGATGGCAGAAGGTTGCCATCTTGTCCCCCCTTCTTGTCATCTTGTCCGCAGGACAGAATGAGTGCTACGCTAGGGTAGACTGGGTGTATGTGTGTATTGTGCCATTATATAAAGGTAAGGGAGATGTGCATGAGTGTTGTAATTCAAGGGGTATTAGTTTATTGAGTGTGGTTGGAAAAGTGTATAGTAGAGTACTAATTGACAGGATTAAGGATAAAACAGAGAATGCAGTCTTGGAAGTGCAGGGTGGTTTTAGAAGAGGTAGGGGTTGTATGAATCAGAATTTTAGTTACGCAGATATGCAAGAAATATTTAGCAAAAGGTAAGGAGGTGTATTTTGCGTTCATGGATCTGGAGAAAGCGTATAATAGAGTTGATAGGGAAGTAATGTGGAATGTGATGAGGTTATATGGAGTTGGTGGAAGGTTGTTGCAAGAAGGGAAAAGTTTCTACAAAGGTAGTAAAGCATGCGTTAGGATAGGAAATGAAGTGAGCGATTGGTTTCCGGTGAGAGTGGGGCTGAGACAGGGATGTGTGATGTCACTGTGGTTGTTTAACTTGTATGTTGATGGCAAAAGGCAAGGAGGTGTATGTTGCGTTTATGGATCTAGAGAAAGCATATGATAAGAGTTGATAGGGAAGTGATGTGGAATGTGATGAAGTTATATGAAATTGGTGGAGGGTTGTTGCCAGCAGTGAAGAGTTTCTATGTAGGTAGTAAAGCATGTGTTAGGATAGGGAATGAAGTGAGCGAGTGGTTTCCAGTGAGAGTGGGGCTGAGACAGGGATGTGTGATGTCGCTATGGTTGTTCAATTTGTTTGTTGATGGAGTGGTGAGAGGGGTGAATGCTCGAGTGCTTGGTTGAGGATTGAAACTGATAGACGAGAGTGATCATGAATGGGAGGTAAATCAATTGTTGTTTGCAGAGGATACTGTACTGGTTGCAGACCCAGAAGAGATTTTGGTTGATTGGTGACAGAGTTTGGAAGGGTATGTGAGAGAAGGAAGTTAAGAGTTGATGTGGGTAAGAGTAAGGTTATGAGATGCACGATAAGGGAGGGTGGTACGAGGTTGAATGTCGTATTGAATGGAAAATTACTTTAGGAAGTAGATCAGTTTAAGGACTCGGGGTCTGTTGTTGCAGCAAATGGTGGAGTGGAAGCAGATGTACGTCAGAGAGTGAATGAAGGTTGCAAAGTGTTGGGGCAGTGAAAGGACTGGTAAAGAAAAGAGGGTCAGGTATGAATGTAGTGAGAGTTCTGTATGAGAAAGTGATTGTACCAACTGTGATGTATGGAATGGAGTTGTGGGGAATGAAAGTGACTTAGAGACAGAAATTGAATGGGTTTTGAGATGAAATGTCTGAGAAGTATGGCTGGTATAACTCCTTTAGATAGGGTTAGGAACGAAGTAGTGAGGGTGAGAACGAGTGTAAGAAATGCTTTAGCAGCTAGAGTGGATATGAATGTGTTGAGGGGGCTTAGCCATGTTGAGAGAATGGAAAGTGGCTGTCTGCTAAAGAAGGTGATGAATGCAAGAGTTGATGGGAGAAGTACAAGAGGAAGGCCAAGTTTGGGTGGATGGATGGAGTGAAGAAAGCTCAAGATGATAGGATAGATGTGAGAGAGGCACGAGAGCATGCTAGAAATAGGAATGAATGGCGAGCGATTATGACGCAGTTCCAGTAGGCTCTGCTGCTTTCTCCGGTTGCCTTGGTGGCCGTGGAGGTAGCAGCAGTAGGGGATGCAGCGTGTGAAGCTTTATTTGTGGTGGGTAAGGGGGAGGGTGGGCCAAACTTAGCTGAATCCCTCATCAGGCTGGGATTAGCGGAGAGAAAAAAGGTCCCCTTTTGTTCCCTTTTTTTGATGTCGGCTACCCCCCAAAATTAGGGGAAGTGTCTTGGTAAATAGATTAAATTTGAAATTTTGTATAATTTTCAAATTAGAAAAAAAGTGAATATATAATATAAAAAAAAGTTGAAGAAAATTCTTGAGTGTAATGTTTCCCCTCTCCAGTAAGCATTATTCATGGGGTTGCTGAATTCCTTCGTAGAGATCTAGCTAAAATTAGTGCATGGTGCAAATTATAGGGCAGGAAGTTAAATCCTAACAAATCTCAAAGAATGATTGTAAGTAGGTCGAGGATAGTGGCTCCTTAACATCCAAATCTCGGCATTGATAATGTTTCCTTAACTCTGTATGACTAAGAATTTTAGGTGTGATTCTTGACAGAAAATTTACTTTTGAGAAACACATCAAGTTTGTCTCTTTTTTTCAGTTGGATAAAAAAATGGCTTATTGTGAAAGTCTTGTAAGATTTTTGGTGACAATTTATTCTGAAGAAGTGTTTTAATTCTTTTGTTCTACCTGGTTTCGAGTGTTGTTCTGTCTGGTCTTCAGCTGCTGAATCTCATCTTAATTTGTTGGATGGGAACTAGATGTCTTTAAATTTATTATTCCTGATCTAAATTTTAATCTTTGGCACCGTCGTTCAATTAGATCGTTAAGCATGTTGCATGAGATTTTTCATAATTCTGATGACCCTTTGCATTCAGATATTCCCGGAAAGTAACATCCACTTTATAATGCTAGGTATGCTGTTAATTCTAATAGTCATGCCTTCTACATCATAAGGTTCAATACTTCACAGTATTCTAGAATTTTAAATATTAAACTTAGCCGGTGAATATATAATAGCTGACGTCTCGGACGGCTCGACAGAAAAACACAAAAACTCGCGAGCGATCGCCATGAAGGTTGCGGGTGTGCCCACCAGCGCCAACTATCGGCCAGATACCGCATATACATGTAAACAGCTCCAGTTCTTCTCTGTCGGTCTTGTCGACAAGTTGATTCCATTACTCGCTGTTGACCTGGAGGTTTTCGTCATTCTTGGTGAAGTACTTCTTTTTGGTTTTGAGCTTTCGCAGTGCAGGTGTTTTTTTATCTTCAATTAAAACTCTTGAACTCTTTTTTGGATAGATTTTATTGTTGATGACTTTGGATTGTTTTTGATTTTCTTTGACTTTTCAAAATGACTGACCCTTCTCCAATTCCTAAATTTCGTAAATGTAATGCTAGGGATTGTAACAAACGTCTTCCAAAGGCCTCTCTCGACCCATATACCGTGTGTTCTAATTGCCGGGGTAAAACCTGTCAATTAGGAGATCGGTGTGATGAGTGCGTGGTACTTTCGGAATTCGACTGGCTAGAGTTTGATAAGTATTCTCGTAAGCTAGAGAGAGATAGGGTGAGGAGAAGTTCCTCTAGATCATTAGAATTTTCCTCCTCCCATGCCCCTGAACCTAATCCTTCCCCAGTAGTAGTTGTGCCTGAACCCTCTACTAGCACTCATGAACCATCAATGAGGGATATGTTGCGTGCCATTCAAGCGTTGGGCGAGAGAGTTGAATCTTTGGCTACGGACCGTAATCAACTCATGGCGGATGTAAAAGTGTTAAAGTGTCAGAGTGCCACATTAGAAAATCGTGGGGATAAAGTGATTAGTGCGCAAAGTGTTATCAGTGTTGCGACCGAGGGTTTGTCTGTTCGTGCTTGTCATTCGCCTAGTCCGAGACCTCTTGCAAGCTCCCATGCACCAGGGAGAAGTAATGTCGTAGGACTTATGGGGACGAGAGGCTTTAACCAACGAACAGACGTTCCCTCTATGGTTTCGGGCGTGTCTCGTCAAGACCGCCCCTACCATAAGACGAGCGAGGCGGTTTTCTCCTCGTCATCCGAAGGCTTCTCGCGTAAGAAACAGTGGAGCAAGGTTTCGAGACCCTTAAAGCGGAAGTCAGTCCCTTCAGGACAGGTCCAAGGTTTCGAGACCCTTAAAGCGGAAGTCAGTCCCTTCAGGACAGGTCCAGCGTCCTGGTTGTAGCCATTGGGACAGCTCTGACCCTGTGCAGTCATCGGAAGACTGCTCGCCGCCTAAACAGAAGCGTAACACGGGCTCCGAGAGTCTTAGTTTAGGCAATGTTTTGCAGTCACAGACGTTACCATCGTCTCGACCCGCACCCACTCCCGTTGATCCTAAATGGGTTGTCCTGCAGGATATGCAGAATAAGCTTGCCTCTCTTATGGAGGAATATTCTGCTGAGCAGGTTCACGATGATCCTCGCCGTTACGCTGATCGAGATCCTGGCTGTCAGCCGCCCAAACGAGCCTTTGCTCGTCCTGTTGACGTTGACGTTACAAAGTCACGTCAGTCACGTGACTTAGAGCCTCACTCGATGCAGTCCCGTGTTGACTTTCAGCCGCTTGTGGACGTTTAGCCGCTGCCGCATGCTCGTGTTGACGTTCAGGACGTTCGCCAACCAGCTAAGTTGACTTGTTTTGACGTTGAGCGTCAAGCACCGCGGTCAATAGTTGTTTTAACTGCTCAATATAGGCAGTCAAGGCAGTCTCGAGTTGACGTCGAGCGTCCTCCCGCTCCTGTTGTTGTTGCTAGTCAGTCCGTTAAGCAGTTACATGACGTAGCGTCCTGGACTGCTACTGATGCTCCTTTGCGTGTGGACTCTGCTTGTCAAGCATTGCCACCAAGGCAGGTCTCTCCCTTGCTTGAGACTCATCAGTTGTCGGACGAGGTTCCTTCAGATGAGGACGTTGCTGATCCTCCTCCTAATGATAATCCTTTGGACGTTTTATCTGATGTAGAAGAACCTAAGGCTGTACAACCTTCGATGGATTTTAAGAAAATCATGATGGTTTTCAAGGATCTTTTCCCAGATCATTTTGTTACTGTTGCTCCTCGTTCGCCTCCGTCTGAGTTTGCGCTAGGCTTAGCTGCTACCAAGCCTGCCTTTACTAAGCTAGTGCTTTCTCGCTCTTCTAAGAGGGCTTTACGTCTTCTAGGCGACTGGTTGGTTACCAGGAGGAGTTTGGGGAAGACGGCCTTTGCCTTCCCACCTTTTAAGCTAGCTTCTAGATCGAGCGTCTGGTATGACACGGGAGAAGTTCTCGGCTTGGGAGTCCCTGCCTCTGCCCAGGATGACTTCTCAAGCCTCGTAGACTCTCCCCGTCGCCTGGCCATGAGACGCTCGAAAATTTGTTGGTCCTCCTCGGACCTTGACCATCTCCTTAAAGGTGTATACAGGGCCTTTGAAGTTTTTAACTTTCTAGATTGGTCTTTAGGAGCATTAAGTAGGAAGATCTCGTCTGCTGACCAAGATGTATCCTTACTTATTATGTCCTGTATGGACAAAGCCATCCGCGATGGCTCCAATGAGCTCGCCTCCACCTTTACGTCGGGAGTCTTGAAGAAGAGAGAAACCCTTTGCTCTTTCCTTTCAGCAGGAGTTACTCCCTGTCAAAGATCGGAACTGCTCTTTGCTCCCTTATCGGCTGCCTTGTTTCCGCAACAGCTGATTAAGGACATTGCTGCTTCGCTTGTGCAGAAGGACACACATGACCTGATGGCTTCTTCTGCTCGCAAGGGAGCTCCTTCTTCATCCTTTGTTGTGAGACCCAGAATCGAGACTCCTGCGTCTAGGTTTATCCCGCCCTTTCGTGGCAGAGCTCCCAGCAGGGGAGGCTCTCGTGCCGAGGGAAAGAGAGGTAAGAGGAGAGGAGCCAAGTCCTCCCGTGGCAGAGTCTGACTGCCCACGTCCTCAGACAGCGGTAGGGGCCAGACTGAACAACTTCTGGCAGGCCTGGGAGAAGAGGGGTGCAGACCAAGAGTCTTTTCTGTTGCTCAAGGAGGGGTACAAAATACCTTTTGTACGCAGACCTCCTCTAGTAACAGTTCCCATAGACCTCTCTCCCAGGTATCGAGAGGAGTCAAAGAGACAAGCTCTACATCACGAAGTGTCTCTGTTGCTAGAGAAGGGAGCGGTGATGAAAGTCTCGGACCTTCAATCACCGGGGTTTTACAACCGTCTCTTCCTAGTCCCAAAGCTTACAGGAGGTTGGAGGCCAGTGCTGGACGTCAGTGCGCTCAACGTTTTTGTTACGAAAACAAAATTTACGATGGAGACCACGAAGTCCGTCTTAGCAGCGGTCAGAGAGGGAGACTGGATGGTCTCTCTCGACCTGCGAGATGCGTACTTCCACATTCCTATACACCCGGATTCCCAACCGTTTCTGAGCTTTGTTTACAGGAATGTGGTGTACCAGTTTCGAGCACTGTGCTTCGGCCTCAGTCCTGCTCCTCTCGTGTTTACGAGGCTCATGAGGAATGTGGCAAAATTCCTTCATCTATCGGGAATTCGAGCCTCCCTGTACTTGGACGACTGGCTTCTCAGAGCATCGTCAAGTCATCGCTGTCTGCAGGATCTACATTGGACGTTGGGTCTGGCAAAGGAGTTGGAACTTTTGGTCAACTTAGAAAAGTCCCAACTGATTCCATCCCAGACGATTCTATATTTGGGGATGGAGATTCGCAGTCTAGTTTTTCGGGCTTTTCCGTCTGCCAACCGAATAGAACAAGCCCTGCTCAAAGTCCGACTCATGCTGAAAAGAGAACGTTGTTCAGTAAGGAGTTGGACGAGTCTCGTAGGGACTCTGTCATCCCTGGAGCAGTTTGTCTCTCTAGGGAGACTTCACCTTCGCCCTCTCCAGTTCCATTTAGACTCTCACTGGAACAAGAGCAAGACTTTAGAGGCTGTATCAATCCCGGTCTCCGAACCAGTAAAAGCATGCCTGAACTGGTGGGACAGCAACATCAGTCTGAGAGAGGGTCTGTCCATAGCAGTCAAGAACCCAAACCACGTGTTGTTCTCAGACGCGTCGGATTTGGGTTGGGGTGCGACTCTGGACGGTCGGGAAAGCTCGGGTCTTTGGACCTCAGTTCAGAAGAGCATGCACATCAACGGCAAGGAGCTATTAGCAGTCCACTTGGCCTTGATGAATTTCGAGAGCATTCTTCGAAACAAAGTGGTAGAGGTCAATTCAGACAACACCACAGCTTTGGCGTACATCTCCAAGCAAGGAGGCACTCACTCCCACACGCTGTACGTGATCGCAAGGGACCTCCTCATATGGTCAAAAAATCGAGGCATCTCCCTGTTGACAAGATTCATCCAGGGGGACTTGAACGTCTTGGCAGACTGTCTCAGTCGGAGAGGTCAGGTGATCCCCACGGAATGGACCCTCCACATGGACGTGTGCAAGAGTCTTTGGATGACTTGGGGTCAACCCACCATAGACCTCTTTGCCACCTCGTTGACCAAAAGGCTCCCAATCTATTGCTCACCAGTCCCAGATCCAGAGGCGATCCACATAGACGCGTTTCTACTGGACTGGTCTCACCTGGACTTGTATGCATTCCCACCATTCAAGATAGTCAACAAGGTACTGCAGAAGTTTGCCTCTCACGAAGGGACAAGGTTGACGTTGGTTGCTCCCCTCTGGCCCGCGAGAGAGTGGTTCACAGAGGTACTTCAATGGCTGGTAGACTTTCCAAGGAGTCTTCCTCTAAGGGTAGATCTCTTACGACAGCCCCACGTGAAGGATCTTCATCAAAGCCTCCCCGCGCTTCGTCTGACTGCCTTCAGACTATCGAAAGACTCTCAAGAGCTCGAGGCTTTTCGAAGGAGGCAGCCAGAGCGATTGCGAGAGCTAGGAGAGCTTCTACCATCAAAGTATACCAGTCGAAGTGGGAAGTCTTTCGAGACTGGTGCAAGTCAGCATCTGTGTCCTCTTCCAGTACCTCTGTAGCCCAAATCGCAGATTTTCTCTTACATCTGAGAAATGTTCGCTCCCTCTCAGCACCTACTACTAAGGGCTACTGGAGCATGTTGGCTTCAGTCTTTCGACATAGAGGCTTAGATCTTTCCAATAATAAAGATCTCCAAGATCTCCTTAAGTCTTTCGAGACCTCTAAGGAACGTCGTATGGCAACTCCTGGATGGAACTTAGACGTGGTCCTAAGGTTTCTGATGTCAGACAGGTTTGAGCCATTACATTCAGCCTCCCTGAAGGATCTCACCCTCAAGACACTTTTCTTAGTGTGCTTGGCTTCGGCTAAAAGGGTCAGTGAGATTCATGCCTTCAGTAAGAACATCGGCTTTTCCACAGATAAAGCCACATGTTCACTTCAGCTTGATTTCCTGGCCAAAAATGAACTGCCTTCTCGTCCTTGGCCTAAGTCATTTGATATACCTTGCCTGTCAGAGATCGTAGGCAACGAACTTGAAAGAGTACTGTGTCCAGTTAGAGCTCTTAAGTTCTACTTAGCTCGTACTAAGTCCTTATGAGGTGGATCTGAGGCCTTATGGTGCTCAGTTAAGAAACCATCATTACCTATGTCAAAGAATGCTTTGTCATATTTTATCAGATTTTTAATCCGAGAGGCTCATTCTCACTTGAGTGAAAAAGACCGTTGCTTGCTTAAGGTTAAGACACACGAAGTAAGAGCTATAGCAACTTCCGTGGCCTTTAAGCAAAATAGATCTCTGCGAAGTATTATGGACGCGACCTTTTGGAGAAGCAAGTCGGTATTCGCGTCATTTTACTTAAAAGATGTCCAGACTCTTTATGAGGACTGCTACACACTGGGTCCATTCGTTGCAGCGAGTGCAGTAGTGGGTGAGGGTTCTAAAACTACATTCCCTTAATTCCAATATCCTTTTAATCTGTCTCTTGAAATGTTTTTAATCTTGTTTTTGGGTTGTACGGAAGGCTAAGAAGCCTTTCGCATCCTGGTAGATTTGGCGAGTGGTCAAATGTCATTTCTTGAGAGCGCCCAGATTAGGGGTTTGATGAGGTCCTGTTGTATGGGTTGCCGCCCTTGATACTTCAGCTCCTGGGAGTCTTTCAGCATCCTAAGAGGATGGCTGGGCTTCGTGAGGAAGACAGACTAACAAGGCAGAGTAATCGTCAAAGTCAGCTTCCTTACCAGGTACCTATATTTATTTGGGTTTTGTTATAATATAACTGTCAAAAACTCTAAGCATATACGCCATAAACTGTATCAATACTGGTCTCTACCCACCACCATGGGTGTGAATCAGCTATTATATATTCACCGGCTAAGTTTAATATTTAAAAATGATATTTTGATTATAAAATAAATTTTTGAATATACTTACCCGGTGAATATATAAATTAAAGGCCCCCCCTTCCTCCCCGATAGAGACCCAGCGGGATGAGAAGAACTGGAGCTGTTTACATGTATATGCGGTATCTGGCCGATAGTTGGCGCTGGTGGGCACACCCGCAACCTTCATGGCGATCGCTCGCGAGTTTTTGTGTTTTTCTGTCGAGCCGTCCGAGACGTCAGCTATTATATATTCACCGGGTAAGTATATTCAAAAATTTATTTTATAATCAAAATATCATTTTGTATTCCATGTGTGACCAAGTTGTAGAATGATCTTGCTAATCGGGTAGTTGTCAGTGGAACTTCAAAAGTTCTAATTTGCTGCAAATTTTTTTATGTTGAACAGGCTGACATGTCACTTTTTATAGTTTGAAAAATGTCTTTTAATGTTGTTACTGTTTTTAAAATATGTTAATTGTGCATTACTTCTCTTTTAGTTTATTTATTTCCTTATTTCTGTTCCTCACTGGGCTATTTTTTCCTTGTTGGAGCCCTTGTGCTTATAGCATCCTGCTATTCCAACTAGGGTTGTAGCTTAGCTAGTAATAATAATATTACCAGAAATGACAAGAAGAGAAAATGCCAAATTAAAGTTGTAGGACCCAAGGCAAAGATATCACCTGTCATTTACATCTTTCAACATTATGTCAAGGTTACTTCAATCATAACAAGGGTTTGAGTTCTTGATACATTAATCATTGGTGTAGATTTATGGCATGCCTTGTCACAGAATTTTCTTAAAGGCAAAGTACAGTACAGGGTTTTGATTATACTATAACCTTTTCCTTAGAAATTTCTTTTCATGTATGCATTGATTTTGTGTAAATTATTTGATTAAGTACTGAATTCAAGTAATTTTAGTGTCATGATAAACATTTTTCATGCATTTATGATTTAGGGAACATTGGTTTTATAAAGAGAATAGGTGTGATGCATAACAGAATCCATAATTCTTTTAAGTATCCTTTATTTATGGGAAATTGTTATCTATTTCAGATTAAGAAAGAGGATTTCACCCACTACGATTACATCTTTGGTATGGATCATGAAAATATATCAGACATAAAAGATGCAGGTCCAAAGTCTTACACTGCAAAGATTGAACTTTTTGGATCATATGATCCTAAAGGAGAAGTGATTATTAGAGACCCTTACTATGTAAGTATTGATTTTATTTGTTATTACTGTATTATGATTTCAAAATATTTAATCATGATCTACAAGGTGAGCTATTTATTGGATTTTCAGTTCATATTTTTCAATATTTAACTTAGCCGGTGATTATAATAGCTGCAACTCTGTTGCTCGACAGAAAACTCTAAGGTAAAACTCGCCAGCGATCGCTACACAGGTTGCGGGTGTGCCCAACAGTGCCATCTGTCGTCCAGATACCCAGTACTCAATGTAAACAAAGACTCAATTTTCTCTCTGTCGAGCTATCGACAAGACGTACTTACTCGCTGTTGCTAAACTGGAGTTTTTTCACAACTAATTGGTGAAGTACTTTATTCTAGTTTTGAGCTTTCGCTATGCAGGTGTTTTATCTTCATCTTAAATCTTGAACTCGTTTTGGATAGATTTACTTATGGTGACAAAGAGAGTATGGACTTTCTTTCACTTTTAAATGGCCGACCCTTCCCTTAGACGGAAGTGTGTTTAGGCTTTTAGTAATTATATCACGTTATAGATTTTCCTCTATATATTTTATATCTCTCCGCCTTTATTAGGCCTCTTCGATTAACTTTCCATTTATTATAAACATATAAAAATAATTTTAATGTTTTGTTTATATAGACCTTTCCTGAGATTAGGCAGTCCTAACTTGGAAACCGAAGTTAATCAACGCTGAGCCCTTTATATCGTAATTAGCTTTTAAAGAGCTAAGGATTTAAAACGTTTTAAATGTAATATTTTATGAAAGAATTTCTTTGATAGTCTTCGTACTGTTTTCAAAGATGAACTAACGTTTAGTTTATTTATGCTACGCAGTTGTTGACGTTCAGGACGTTCAACATGCGCTCTATCGTTACGATAGAGAGAGAGTGTATCACGGTTTCACTTTGCAGTAAGAGTAAATCGATTCTGACGTTTTGTTCATTCTTTCTTAGCTTAAATGTTTTAAATTATATTTTAAAGGAACTTTTTATTTGAAAAACCTTTCAGTTTTTTCCTTTAGTCAAATAACATGTTTTTTTGACGAAATATAATTGGGCTCTTCTCTTAGGTGCGAAATCAAGAGAGAAAGAGAGAGAGAGATAGAGACGGAGGGAGAGAGAGGAGAGAAAACGTTCCGTTCAAGCGGGTAACGTTGTTCTCGAGTTACTCTCGTCCCTAGTCGCTGTACGGGGAGGAAGGATAAAACGTTTTAGTTTTTTATTCTCGTCCCCAGGCTATGTGCGGTGAGAGATTGAAAACGTAGTTATATGAACTAGTGTTTAGTCTCTTTCCCAGCCACTGATTTTTTTATCTTAAAATATGTTTTCTGTTTTTTGCTGGTATTAATGAGCTTGCATTATACGACTGATTTCGCAATTACTACCGTTTAATGAAGGGTAGAATTGCGTGTTTCAGGTAGAAATCAGTAAAAGTTTCGATTTCAGTGAAATAAGTGCAAAACAGAAAATCGAAGTGATAAAGTGATGTGCGCAAAGTGTTACAGTGTTGCGTCCGAGGGTTCGTCTGTTCGTGCCTGTCGTTCACCTAGTCCGGGACCTCTTACATGCTCCCAAGCCCAGGGGAGAAGTAATGTCAAACGACTTATGGGTTCGAGAGGCCTTGACCAACGAACAGACGTTTTCCCTCTATGGTATCGGGTGTATCTTACCAAGATCTCCCCTACCATAAGACGAGAGAGACGTTGTTTCTCCTCGTCATCCGAAGGCTTTTCGCATAAGAAACCTGTCACAAGGTTTCGAAGCTCTTAAGCGAAAGTCAGTCCTTTCAGGACAGGTCCAGCGTCCTGGTTACAACCATTAGGACAGCTCTGACCCTATGCAGTCATCGGATAACTGCTCGCCGCCTAACAAAAGCGTAACACAGACTCCGAGAGTCTTTTTTTGTAGGCAAAGTGTTGCGGTCACAGACGTTACCCTCGTCTCTTACCACAACCATTTCCGTTGATCCTTAATGGGTTGTATGGCAAGACATGCAGTATATGCTTGCCTCCCTTATGGAAGACTATTCTGCCGATTAGTCCGTTGAGTCTAGCCGTTTATCTCATCGATATCCTGGCTTTCAGCCAACCTAACGTTCCTTTGTGCTTACTGTTGACGTTGGCGTAGCTTAGTCACGTCAGTCAGGTTGTTTAGAACCACACTCGATGCGGTCTCGTGTGGTTTTTCAGCCGCATTTGGACGTTAGGCCACTTGCTGATGCTCCTGTTGACGTTCAAGACGTTCACTAACAATCGGAGTTGACTTGTTTTGACGCTGTGCGTCAACCTCCGCATTCTAGAGTTGTTTTGACTGCTCAGTCTAGGCAGTCAAAGCAGTCTCGAGTGGACGCTGTGCGTCCTCACGCTCCTGTTGTGGTTGACAGTTCAGTTGTTGACAGTTCACAGACTGTCAAGCAGTTACATGACGTTGCGTTCTGGTCCGCTACTAATGCACCAGTGAGTGTGGACTCTGCTTGTAAAGCATTGCCACCACGGTAGGTCTCTCCCTTGCTTGAGACTCAGCTTTTATCGGACAAGGTTCCTGTAGATGAGGAAGTTGCTGTTCCCCCTCCTACTGATATTCCCTTGAGGACTGCTTAGCCTCCTATGGACTTTAATTAAATCATGATGATTTTTTTAAGGATCTTTGTCCGGATCTTTTTGTAACTGCTGCTCCTCGTTCGCCTAGCTACTTCGAAGCCGTTGTTTTTAAGCTAGTGCTCTCTCGCTCTCCTAGAGAGCTTTACGTTGGATAGGCGACTGGTTTTTCACCAGGAGGAGTTTGGGGGATACAGCCTTTGCTTTCCCTTCTTTTAAACTGGTTTATAGAGCGAGAGTCTGATATGACACGAGAGAAGTTCTCGGCTTGGGAGTTCATGCCTCTGCCCAGATAGACTTCTCAATTCTCGTAGACTCTCCCTGGCGCCTGGCCAGGAGACGCTCCAAGTTGTTTACAGGTCAACTTCACAGCTGTTTTCGAGCCTTTGAAGTTTTGCTGTACAATTATGTCACGCAAAACAAGGCTTTCAGGGATGGTAAACGGTACCGCCTCAGTCGCTAACCCCGTCTGTTGCCACACCTGCTCCCGTAGACCCTAAATGGGCTTTGCTGCAAGACATGCAGTCCAACCTTGCGTCCTTGATAGAGGACTTTAATGCGGAGAAGGTTGCTACCGAACCTTCTGGCCAACAACCTTCCAACCGGTCGGTTGTGCGCCCTGTTGACGCTGAGGTAACCTACTCGCGTCTGCCAGTTGAGGTGGTTCCTCCACCGATGCGACCCAGTGTGGGTTGCCAGCCGCACGTTGACGTTAAGCGACGCTCGGAGGTGGTTGTTGACGTTCAGGACGTTCAACAACCAGCAGAGGTGACTTGTTTTGACGCAGTGCGTCAACCTCAGCAACCCGGTAGGGTGGTGACTGCACAACCCAGACGGTCTAGACAGTCTAGGGTTGACACTGTGCTTCCTCGCGCACCCATGGTTGTTGACAGTTCACAGACTGTGCAGCAGTTCCATGATATTGCGTCCGGCTCCGTCACGCATCCACCAGTGCGACCGGACTCAGCGAGCCAGACGTTGCCCACTCCGTTGCCGTTTCCTCATCAGTTTTCGGATGAGGAACCCTCTGATGAGGACGTTGCTGAACAACAAGACGATCAGCCCCCAGAATAGATCAAGCCCTGCTATCCATCCAGAAGATGCTGAAGAAGGAACGCTGCTCAGTCAGGCTGTGGATGAGTCTGGTAGGGACGCTGTCATCCGTGGAACAATTTGTGTCACTAGGAAGACTACACCTCCGTCCTCTTCAATACCATCTAGCTTTTCACTGGAAAAAGGACAAGACGCTAGAAGCGGTCTCGATCCCGGTTTCCGAAAAGATAAAGTCTTGTCTGACTTGGTGAAAGGACAATATCAACCTAAGAGAGGGTCTTCCCCTGGCTGTTCAGACTCCCAACCACGTTCTCTTCTCGGACGCATCGGACGTGGGCTGGGGCGCGACACTAGACGGTCGGGAATGCTCAGGACTGTGGAACTCGAGTCAGAGGAGCATGCATATCAACTGCAAGGAGCTGTTGGCAGTACATCTGGCCTTGAAAAGCTTCAAGTCTCTCCTTCGAGGCAAAGTGGTGGAAGTTAACTCGGACATCACCACGGCCTTGGCGTACATCTCCAAACAAGGAGGTACCCACTCACTGACGTTGTACGAGATCACAAGGGACCTGCTCATCTGGTCAAAAGGTCAAGACATCTCCCTAGTAACGAGGTTCATCCAAGGCGACTTGAACGTCATAGCAGATTGTCTCAGTCGGAAAGGGCAAGTAATTCCAACCGAATGGACCCTCCACAAGGATGTGTGCAAGAGACTTTGGGCCACTTGGGGTAAAACCATCCATAGATCTCTTTGCAACCTCGCTGACCAAGAGGCTTCCAATCTATTGCTCTCCAGTCCCGGACCCAGCAGCAATACATATAGATGCTTTCCTCCTAGATTGGTCACATCTGGATCTCTACGCATTCCCACCGTTCAAGATTGTCAACAAGGTACTGCAGAAGTTCGCCTCTCACGAAGGGACAAGGTTGACGTTAGTTGCTTCCCTCTGGCCCGCGAGAGAATGGTTCACCGAGATACTTCGATGGTTAGTAGACGTTCCCAGTAGTCTTCCTCTAAGGGTAGACCTTCTACGTCAGCCACACGTAAAGAAGGTACTCCAAAGCCTCCACGCTCTTCGTCTGACTGCCTTCAGTCTATCGAAAGACTCTCGAGAGCTAGAGGCTTTTCGAAGGAAGCAGCCAGTGCGATTGCTAGAGCAAGGAGAGCTTCTTCCATTAGAGTCTACCAATCGAAGTGGGAAGTCTTCCGAGACTGGTGCAAGTCAGTTTCTGTATCCTCGACCAGTACTTCTGTAGCTCAAATAGCTGTTTTTCTCTTATACCTGAGAAAAGGACGATCCCTTTCAGCTCCCACTATCAAGGGCTACAGAAGCATGTTGGCATCGGTCTTCCGGCATAGAGGCTTAGATCTTTCCAAACATAAAGATCTGCAAGACCTCCTTAAGTCTTTTGAGACCACCAAGGAGCGTCGTTTGGCTACCCCTGGATGGAATTTAGACGTGGTACTAAGATTCTTCATATCAGACAGGTTGGAGCCGTTACAATCAGCCTCCCTGAAAGATCTCACTCTTAAGACTCTTTTCCTGGTATGCTTAGCCTCGGCTAAAAGAGTCAGTGAGATTCATGCCTTCAGCAAGAACATAGGATTTTCGTCAGAAAAAGCCACTTGTTCGCTACAACTTGGTTTTCTAGCCAAAAATGAGCTGCCTTCTCGGCCTTGGGCTAAATCTTTCGATATCCCCAGCTTATCGGAGATCGTAGGCAATGAACTAGAAAGAGTCTTATGCCCTGTTAGAGCTCTTAAGTTCTATTTAAAGCGTACTAAACCTTTACAAGGCTAATCTGAAGCTTTATGGTGTTCAGTTAAGAAACCATCCTTGCCTTTGTCAAAGAATGCTTGGTCAGACTTTATCAGAGTGTTAATACGAGAAGCTCATTCACATCTGAGTGAGGAAGACCGATCTTTGCTTAAGGTGAAGACGCACGAAGTTAGAGCTGTAACAACTTCCGTGGCCTTTAAGCAAAATATATCTCTGCAAAGTATAATGGACGCAACCTATTGGAGAAGCAAGTCAGTGTTCGCGTCATTTTACTTGAAAGATGTCCAGTCTCTTTACAAGAACTGCTACACACTGGGACCATTCGTAGCAGCGAGTGCAGTAGTGGGTGAGGGCTCAACCACTACAATTCCCTAATTCCATACCCTTTTAATCTTTCTCTGGAAATGTTTTTATTGTTGTTTTTTGGGTTGTCCGGAAGGCTAAGAAGCCTTTCGCATCCTGGTTGATTTGGCGGGTGGTCAAAGTCATTTCTTGAGAGCGCCTAGATTAGGGGTTTTGATGAGGTCCTGTTGTATGGGTTGCAACCCTTGATACTTCAGCTCCTAGGGGTCGCTCAGCATCCTAAGAGGATCGCGAGGCTCCGTAAGGAAGACGTACTTAAAAAGGCAGAGTAATTGTTCAAGTTGACTTCCTTACCAGGTACCTATTTATTTTGTTTTTGTTATTTTGATAACTTCTAAAATGAAATAAAAACTCTTAGCTCATAATAATGTAAACATATATTGCTGGTCTCTACCCACCCCCCTGGGTGTGAATCAGCTATTATAATCACCGGCTAAGTTAAATATTGAAAAATGTTATTTTGATAATAAAATAAATTTTTGAATATACTTACCCGGTGATTATAAATTAAAGGACCCTCCCTTCCTCCCCAATAGAGACGCAGTGGAACGAGGAGAAAATTGAGTCTTTGTTTACATTGAGTACTGGGTATCTGGACGACAGATGGCGCTGTTGGGCACACCCGCAACCTGTGTAGCGATCGCTGGCGAGTTTTACCTTAGAGTTTTCTGTCGAGCAACAGAGTTGCAGCTATTATAATCACCGGGTAAGTATATTCAAAAATTTATTTTATTATCAAAATAACATATTTAAGGATTACTTCCAGGAAAGCTGCTCAGAAATTTTCAGTACTTTGACACCTATTTTCAGGTTTTAAACAGCAACACCTGATCTAAGTCATGATTACAAGTTATCTTTGAAAGTTGCAATAAGTCTCACTAAGCAGGCATCTCTCTCTCTCTCTCTCTCTCTCTCTCTCTCTCTCTCTCTCTCTCTCTCTCTCTCTCTCTCTCTCTCTCTCTCAGATATATTTACTAGTTTTTTTCTCAATGTCTTATTTGATTGGTTTATTTTTTCTCAACTCATTAGGCCTTGTAGCGACCTCATGACACGTTTATTTTATTCTCAATTCATTAGACCTTGTAGTTACCTTATGATGAGTATGTTGTTTTGAGGTTCATTATCCTGACCATTGCAAATTGACTTTCTGGTAAGCATGTAGATTTGAAGGGCAGCTTCCATTACACACTACAAAGATGTTTTGTCTCACTGCTGTCTATTCTAATGGGGCTCTAGTGTGACTTCTGGCTCCATGCTCCTTTTAGAACTTTGGGTTCTTTATATCACTCTTTCTTGAGAGCTCCCTTATTCTCTTAATGTTCCTTTAACCTGAGCGCCCTCATCTTCATGTCCTATCTAGATTGCTACTCAGGCTATGCCAAAGAAAAGTTGTTGTGTAACAGGAAATTTTTGAAAGTAAAATGTTTACAATTCAAACTCAGGACTTTAACCAAAGTGCCAACCTTACAACCACACAGGCAAATCAGACTCCTTGAAGAACCATTCATTTAACCCTCAAGACCTGATAAAACTTGTGTGCATGAACTAATGAACTAAACTACCACAGCTAGCTCATCTTTTTTGTTTCTACAGTGGAATGAGGTGTCTGGGATTTCGATCAATATGCACAATAGACCAAATTATTGTACAATGCATTTGAATGAGAAAAAAAATGGTTTGGGATAATTAGATTTTTCTCTCAATTCTTTTAGTTCTCTATACAGTATATGTTGAAATTTTCACATAGATAGCAACTTGGGAAAGTTGTTCCCCCAGTTTGAATCTAAATTTCTCTCTCTATCTATTTCTTCTTCTCAATATCACTTTGACATTCTCCTAATTTTATAAATGTATGTACTGTATATATGCATATATATATTTTCTTTATTTTTATTTATTCATTTATTATTTTTATTTTTTCTTGAATGGGGTGGATATTTCCACATTTGTTACCACTGCCTCCTTAGAAGAATGGGAGAAGGGATCACGGTTTGAAGGTATTTGCATTCAAAGCTATATGTGAGAGTATTGGATGATCTCTGTCATTCTAAAGATGGTTTGGACCTTTTTATTTCGGCGGAAATATTTTCAAGAGTTGGGTCATAGGAATCTGCTGGGATCCAATCCTTGAGGTAGGACTGTCGGCTTCTGGCCGAAAACCCATCATTACTGATATGAGGAGGATGATTCCATATTTTCTTGGTCTCAGTTCTAACAGGCGGGTTCAGCTTACACCTGTGCCCCTATATCTGTTTTGGTACTATCCCACAGGTAGGGTAAGGAGTGAACCATCTGGTAAGTATACTTTCGTTGCGATAGTGTTTTAGCAAACACGAGGGCCAATATTATATCATTTGTGGAAAAATGAAGATGTGGGCCTACTTCATACAGGGGAGCCCACACTTTCGTGTTCAGACAGGGACCCTGTCATGCTTTGACCTTTCAATTGCAAGCTCCAACTGCCCTCTTGATTTTGAATGGAGAATTTTAGATGATTGTCCTACTAGTGATCATGCTCTAATTATTATAAATACAAACAATCGTCGTCGGCGCCCACTCGTGTCCGAGTATTGGGTTTTGTTGTTAGCCATCAGCCTCCTATCAGAAGAAGGGTGGAGGAAACGGCAGAATGCCAGTAGCTGGGTATATTGTTTTGGGTGGTCGTGGCTTTACAACGGCCACGCACACACACTTGGCCCACATCGTTTTCACCGCGGCTCAAGACATATGAGACAGGCGGCTTCTCCGATGTTGGTTGCATCGGGCTGCCGGGTTCTTGTTATGTCAAGGCCCGCCTTGTTGCCTACCCGACAGGCATTGCCCTCTTCCGCCGGCGCTGGGAAGCTCCGCCGTTGGGGTCTTGTTTGGTTTGATTTTGGAGTTTTCCTTCTCCTAGCCTTTGCTTATCTTAAATAAAGGAGAAGGCCTATAGGGGTCCAGTCTTGGTCTGGTCTCTCCGAACTGGCCTTAGCGGTATGGTTGAGCCTGCCAGGGTGGATAAACTACCCCACCGCCATTGCCCAGCCCATCATTGAGACACTCAAGCCCCTCTACTGCAGCAAAGTGCTGGACCATCAGAGGGGTACAATACAAACAATAATCCACCGTTATAGAGATCACCACGATGGAACCTTGACAAAGCAGACTGGTATAGATTTTGGGAGCTAATTGAAATTGAAGGGAATGCAGAACAGTTTAAGTGTGTAGATGACGCCATAGACTTACTGAATGGAACTCTACATACAGCAGGAGTCATTTCAATTCCCAAAACCACAAGTTTATTTAAACAGCAACCAATCCCTTGGTGCTTATTGGAACTAATGGTCCAGCGCAGAGCCACAAGAAGATCATTAACTTGACTGCGCAGACACTGAACTGAGGAGAATTTCATTATATACAAGAAATGCAGAGTACAGTTCTGTGCAATAAAAGAAGTTAGGCACCAATCTCGGATATCATTTGCTTCCTCTGTCAATATTAGAACACAACCGTCTTCTCTATGGAGGAAAGAGAAAAAGATAGCTGGCAAATTAACTCCCAACCCACCTCCTGTTTCGAGGGTAAATGGTCAGTATGTGACTGGAGCTACTGAGGTTAGCAATGCTTTAGCTGAACATTTCTCTACTGTTGGTTAGGTTTGGTTATGTGCAAATGTGAAACGGCTCCTGGTTATCACTATAGAAGCCTTGAAGAGCGGGAACTGTTAAATTTTACAACAGAAAAGGAGGAACCTTACAATGCTCTTTTTACCAAAAGGGACTTTGATTTTGCAATTGCTGCATGCAATGATACAGCCCTTGAACCTGATGGAATTCCATATGTAATGATTAAACATGTACCTGTTAAAACCAAGTTATTTATTTTAAGCATTATTAACAGAATATGGCATAATCATAGTTATCCAAATGTTTGGGAACTAGCTATTATGTTAGCATTTTTAAAACCAGGTAAGGATAAGTTTTTATCAGCAAACTGTCGACCAATTGCAATGACATCTTGTTTGTAAGATCAGGGAAAAGATGGTCAATGCAAGACTGGTGTGGTACCTGGAGAAGGAAGGTATTTTATCTCCTATCCAGTGTGGATTTAGAAAAATGCACTCAACGACTGATGTGTTGGTAAGACTTGAGTCCTCTAATTGTGAAGCCTTTGCTTCCAAACAGCCCCATGTAACTTTTTTTTTTTTATTATTTCAAAAAGGCATATGATACTGCATGGAGATATGGTATACATAAAACCATTCATAATATGGGATTGAGAGGAGAGCTACCATTGGTTATTCAAGCATTTGTTTCACATAGATTTTTTCAAGTTAAAGTAGGTGAAACTCTGTCAGAAAGGAAATATCAGAAAGAAAGAGTTCCCTAGGGTAGTGTGCTAATTGTATCCCTATTTACATTAGCCATTAATGGAATATCCTCTGTTATTCCCCAAGATTTTCTCTCAATGCTCTTTGTAGATGATCTCCATATTATTTGCTGGAACTAGAATGTCGATGGTTGAGAGAAAAGTACAACTCTCAATTGACAAAATTATTCAATGGGCTGATATGAATGGATTCAAGTTTTTGACAAACAAAACTGTTTTTGTCCATTTCTGTCATATTTGGGGAGTACATCCAGACCAAGATATATACATCTAAGGTCAACGGATCCCTTATGTAAGTAAAGCTAGATTTTTAGGATTGATATTTGATTGTAGGTTTACATGGGTTCCCCACTTGAAAGCCTTAAAAGTAAAATGTCTTGAGGCTTTGAATCTTTTCAAATTTTTCTTCCATACATTATGGGGGTCAGACCACAAAACTTTGAAAATTATACAAGGCCTTATTTTTTTCCAAAATTAGTTGTGTGTGTGAAGTATACTCCTCGGCCACCCCAAGTCGAAGAAAGATATCAGGTTCTATACACCATGCTGGTATCAGATTGTCCACAGGAGCATTTAGAACTTCTATCCCAAGTCTCCTTGTTGACGCTGGAGAATTTCCTATAGACCATTACCAAAACTCTTTTATTGTTCAGTACTGGTTTAGGTTGCAAAGACTTCATAATTCTTTAGCCTGTCAGACTGCAAACCTTGTAAGGCATTGTAGCTATATTGAATTGCACCTAAAATTTCCTCAACCTGATGGTTTTCTGGTAAAGCAATTAATAAAGAGTTTTGATATAGCAAGAAATAGAGTTTTTCCATTTAGGGTATCACCAACCCCTCCATGGAAAGTACCAGATATATCTTTTTGTAAATATTTTGTTAGTATAAAAAAGAACATGTCTGACTTAGAATCCAGGTCTCTTTTTAGGAACATGTTAAGGAACATAGGGAATCAACTTTCATATATACTGATGGCTCCAAATCTGATGCTGGTGTTGGATTTGGAGTATATAGTAATACTTTTAATTGTAGAGGTGCACTTCCTCTAGTGGCTTCCATATTTACTGCCGAACTATATGGCATACTAACTGCTATTGAGGAAATAATGTTAGAAGAGCAGGACAATTTTACCATCCTTAGTGATGCAAAAATTGTCCTACAAGCTTTAGAAGTTTTTGATTCCAATAACCTTATAGTTTTAAAGATTTTAGAGTGACTTTATTATTGGACTGAGAGGTACAACAGGTTGATTTTGCGGGATTCCGGTACACGTAGAATTGACTGGACATAAGGCAGATTTACTGGCAAAGAATGCTGCAGCTGAGTTGCTACCAAGAAGTTATCCCATTCTTTGTGATGATTTTTCACCTAGCATCAACAATTCTAATTACTGTATAATAATTGGCAACAGTATTGGGATAGTGTAGTTGATAGATGACAGAAATAACAAATGTTATATCTCATTGGAGATATAACATGATGCCCCAAAAGTGGGAAACTACTCCTTGTCGTCTCCACAATGGTAACACTCGGTTGACACAAAGTTTCTGCTAACTGGCCAACACCAGCCATATTGCAATGACTGTTTGGTACCCTTGACAGTGAGGCATTTGTTGACTGAATACCCCACTTATAACACCTTAAAAAATAGATATCTGTTTGAAACTCGAGGTGAGGATGACAGGTTCATCCTTGCCAAGACTCTTGGATATGATGTATGTATCGTTCCATGCTAGCGGCATTTTGAGATTTATTTCAGAAGCAGGTCTTATGAAAACTATTTAACTTTTATAAGGACATCTTTACTTTTATTGTTTTAAATTACAATGACCTTAGATGTCAGGATGTCAGAAAACTCAGTCAATCAATCACTTGAACAGTGTGGCTTGCAATGTACTGCCAGTGACACTCAATGTGCTTTCCAATGATATTTCTGGCCTTATTGCATAAAAATGGATAAAAATAAGCTATTTCAATATTTCATTGCATGAATTTGAGAGAAAGTATCTTCTTATACTTGCCATATTTTTCAACTCAAACATGAAAAAGGATTTTCATATTACAATGGCATAGCCTCTTCTTGTGTGAGCTACATATAGACAACTAAATCTCCTGTGGAGTGAGTACAGTTAGCTCTCAATTGTTCCTCTTTAGCAAGGCATTTGCAAAACTAATTTGTTTCTTGTGAAATATTAGATTTTTAGAAACTTTCATGTTCAGTAGAAGTACTGAGATGAAAAAAAAAAATGTGAAATCGTAGCTTCATAGTTTCTTTGTTACTTTTCAGGATGATGATGATGCTGGTTTT
Source organism: Palaemon carinicauda (assembly GCF_036898095.1). NCBI lineage: Eukaryota > Metazoa > Arthropoda > Malacostraca > Decapoda > Palaemonidae > Palaemon > Palaemon carinicauda. Next base: position 38,769,020 of record NC_090732.1, on the reverse strand, counting down.
GAGAAATGCTATGAACAGTGCCTTCGATGCAGCAATGGTTTTTTGGATTCTTTTAAGTAATCTTGAAATACAATAAATGTAGGAAACTAAAGGTTTTAGGAAGTGCAATGTTATGCTCAGAAAGCATTTGTTAGTGATTGAGTAATTGAAGTTCAGTATTATAGGCTATCTATTGTTGAATTTGTATTCTGTTTTATATATCTTTAGTAACAAGTTTACATTCCATGGCAGCAGCATTTGAAATATGGTATAAATAAATTTCAGCTTTTGGTGATTATCATTGGAAATTTTCATTTCATATCTTCCTGTGTAAATATCATGAAAATTCTTAATAGATTGTGCTTAATCTATATTTTTAATGTCCTTGAGGAATTACTACCATTCTTTGGCCGAGAAACTATTTATGACACCTCCCATTATTGGAGCCATCATGCAGTTTCACTGAATTGGAATTGATGAATTTTTCCTTGAATCAACCTAGATGATGATCCTGGGAATTGGGTGCCCCAGGGATGGCCCGTGTCCTTGAGACACCTACTGTATATACGCTCCAATGACTGAGGACGGATTTTCGGTATCAATTGCACCCTCGAAAGTGTGCACAGGTGTCAGTCAGAAGTACTGATCTGTGATTGTCTGTCTCCAAGGTCCAGTGCCCTATTACTCAGCCTATTGGCCCCAGGACAGAAGTAACCATGTAATCGGAGACAGGGTTGCCCGGGAAGGCCATTAGCAGTTGGGAACAGATCACCGGACCTAACACGGCAGACATGAAAGGAGCTTTTGTTGTACTCTTCTTCATTCTTCTGCTAGATAGAATGGAAGGCTGGACCACGGTCACGTGCTTCACATGGAAAAGATCCCTCTCTCCCACCCCTTCTCGTAGTACGGGCTTGTGCACAAAGAATTCTCTAAATGTTGCCATCTTCTCAACTTGCTCTACTGAAGTATCGGGAGTTGAGGGAGGAGCAGGAGTCTAATATCCTGGCAGAAGGAGAGATGGAGACTGTCAAAGCTCCTTCATCAACCAAAGGGCAACAAGTGTTTGGAGATGTAACTCTTGGCTGCCCCCTGGTTACTGAATAGCCAGGGAACCTGATTTACAGTGCCATGGGTAGGGACATGACACAGGGTTATGGCCCCAGCCAAGTACATTGGTCCTAGAGGCTAACACAAGGAGCTGTACTCCAGTACCTTCCAGCTACGTCCCTGGATGGTCAAAAACACGTAGCTAACACCAGACCACCCTGTCTACGAAGTTATGGCTCTGTTGCCTGAGATTCGGGGCTTAGACAAAGTGTCACAGCTCTGGCCCCATGCATTGTGCGAGGACACCTAAGTAGTCCGGGGGCCCAAAGCACCCCCCCTCCCAAGTTACGGATCTGTGGTCTAAGGCTCAGGGCTCAGACAAAATGTCACAGCTCTGGCCCCATGCATTTTGCTAACACGGGGGCTAAAAGACATGTCCCGCCAGGACACCAAAGTACTGTAATTGGGGGTGACTGAAGCCCCGATCCCGGTGTGGGGTGAGGTATGAAACCGTGACATGTGCAACGCCCATCCAGGGGTGGGAGGCCCCAAAACACAAGGCTTACACAGACAACCTGGGATGCAACAGAGAGGTGGTGTCACACCTTGGCCTGTGCATCAGTTGTCTATCCCATCTCTGAGGCGTGAAACCATGACACTGGGTCATGTCTTGGACCTCTGCATCGACCGTTTATGCCAAAGCACCAGGCCAACGCAAGAAAACCTGGCCACCTGGGGAAGTGGGAAACTAGAGCACTGGCCCCAGGGCTCAAGGTCATGGCCCCTAGTTCCGTGCCTCAGACCCAGTGGGAGCTGAAACACTGGGACATCTCATGATCCGCTTGGTTACCATGAAAGTTTGGTACCCAAGCCCTGTCCCTGGTGCTACCGAGGCTCAAGCCTGTCCCTGGTGCTACCGAGGCTCAAAGCTGTGACACAGGGTCACAATTTCAGCCCTTTGCAACAGGTCTTGGGGGCTGCAACACCTATTCCGCTTAGCACTGAGGTCATGGTCCCAGCCCTGTGCCTCAGCCCTGTTGGTCCTAAACAAAAAACTGTATCACCAATCTCACTGCTGCTGAGGTAACCGAGCCCCAGTGTGGCAGAGGCTTAAGGCTGTGTCAGGGTCACAACCCTGGTCCCTTGCATCGGCTCGAGGGTCCTAAACATCGAACCTTAATAATAGTCCTGATTGGTTACCCTGGTAGCCAGGGATCCGAGCTTGGCCTCGATCATTGGTCCTGGTGGACCAAAACTCAGGACCATGGCTCCCTCTGC
>NC_090732.1:38756713-38759213 GCF_036898095.1 Palaemon carinicauda | reverse complement strand
CCTGGCCCTGCCTCTCGCCCCAGACCTAGTACTGGGACAAGAATACATCGACAACTTGGTGGCCAGCAGTGCGGAGGCCCCCAAGTCCCAGAGTGCCTCCAAACTCCTCCAGGGTCTCAAACTACAGGGCAAAGTTTATATCCCGGAAGGACGGCGCCCAGGTCCCTGTAGGGTGGACCCAGCCTTGGACATCCTGGGACAGGGCGGCTCGGACGAAAGGGCCTATTCAGCCCCTGTGTCCTTCTCACCCTCTGAAGCCGGCATGATGGAGGAGATGTCAAGAGATATGGTTAACGTCTCCTCATGGCTGGACTGGTGGGCCTCCACGTTGGTTAATGTACAGGCCTCCACAGACCCCGACGACCCTGAGCAACAAGGTCTCCTGTCGGACCTTCTCACCTCCGGGGGGAAAGCCCTCAAGTTTATGGCTTATCAGGCACTCTCCTTGACGGCCAACTGGGTCCTTCGAAAGCGGGACACAGTGCTTTCCAAGTTGACAAGAAAAATCCCGGACAGAGAGGCTCGAGTGATTCGTAGCCTACCCCTAGGAGGCGAGTCGCTGTTTCCGTTGAAGGAACTAGAAGTGCTGATGGAGAAGGTGTCCAAGAGGAGAGAGGCCAACGTCCCCAAACAAACATCCTCCAGGAGGCCTCCTTACAGGAGGTCAGTCTCGGATAGTGCCGTGACCCCTCAGGCTATCCCCAGCTCTTCGAGGAGGGACGCCCCCGCCTCCTCCTGGACATCAACTCCACAGCCCTCCCGCAGGGGAGCTCCAGCTTCTGCCAGCTCCTTCAGGTCAGGTTACTCCGCCTCGAAGAGAGGCAGATCAGGCCGCCCCTCTAGGAGAAGGTAGAGGGAGAAGCCCCCTACTCCCGCCCAGGCCTCGGGTTGGGGGATGCCTCAGACCATATTGGCAAGCATGGAAAACGCATGGGGCGGATGCTTGGACGGTGTCCGTCCTGAAAGAAGGCTACAGGATCCCCTTCATAGCTGATCCACCCCTTCTTATTCCAGCCACCCAGACAGAATGGTTGGCTCCCAGGGACCCGTTGAAAAGGGCTACCCTGCAAAAAGAAGTTTCCTCCATGTTGGAGAAGGGAGCCATGGAAGAAGTCCTTCTCCCAGGGCCAGGCTTCTACAGCCGCCTGTTCCTGGTGGAGAAAGCAACGGGGGGGGGGTGGAGACCGGTAATAGACCTGTCGGCCCTCAACAAGTTCGTCAAGAAGACGAACTTCAAGATGGACACCCCAAAATCCGTCCTGATGTCCTTGAGGGAGAAAGATTTTATGATGACGGTCGACCTCAAGGACGCGTACTTCCAGATTCCGGTCCACCCGTCGAGTCGGAAGTTCCTCCGGGTAAAATGGGCTCCCAGATCCTGCAGTTCAGGACCCTCTGCTTCGGACTGTCGACGGCCCCTCAAGTGTTCACGAGGGTCTTCGCGACAGTCTCAGTATGGGCTCACGAACGAGGTATCCGCCTCATCAGATACCTGGACGACTGGTTGCTCCTTTCCAGCTCAAAGGCCCTCTTGGAAGAGCAAGGGAAGGACCTCCTCCGGTTCTGCAGGAGTCTGGGAATCATTATCAACCTGGAGAAATCGAACCTAACTCCATCCAACAGAATGGGGTACTTGGGGATGACGTTGGACACCGTGCAGGGGAAGGCCTTCCTCTCGGAAGACAGGATACAGAACCTCATCAAGATCATTCAGCCGTTCCTGTCGGAGCTTCCCAGGAAGGCGAAAGACTGGCAGAGGCTGATAGGTCACCTGGTCTCATTAGAGAAACTGGTTCCCCAAGGGAAGATACGGCTCAGACCCGTACAATGGAACCTCAAGGCTCTATGGTCCCAGACAGGCTCTCAGAAAACATCGATTCCGGTCCTTCCGGACACGAGAGCAGCCTTAAAATGGTGGCGATGCCAGTCGAACTCCCTCAAGGGGATGCCCCTCGGGTCCTGTCCCCCCGAGTTTCTCCTGTTCACAGACGCCTCCAGCCTAGGGTGGGGAGCCCACCTGCGGGAGGAAACAGCAAGCGGGACCTGGTCGGAGACCGAAAAGCAACTCCACATCAACGTCCTGGAGCTAAAAGCAGTACAAAAGGCATGTCTGCACTTTGCAAGTCGGTTGAAGGGAAACACCGTGGCCCTAATGTGCGACAACGCCACGGTGGTAGCCTACATCAAGAAACTAGGTGGCATGAAGTCGAAGGAACTGTGCGACCTCACCGTAAACATCCTGCATTGGGCGGACGAGCACCAGGTGACACTGCTAGCAAGGTTCATCCCCGGGAAAAGGAACGTGCTAGCCGACGGCCTCAGCAGGATAGGTCAGATAGTAGGGACGGAATGGTCCCTACACCCAGAAGTGGCCAGACTCATCCTTCAACGCTGGGGCTCCCCGGTGATGGACCTCTTCGCAACGAAGCTCAACGCCAAGTTACCGGTTTATTGCTCCCCGGTACCAGACGAAGGAGCAGCCCTAGAAGACGCCTTCCAG
>NC_090732.1:38739213-38751713 GCF_036898095.1 Palaemon carinicauda | reverse complement strand
GGGAAGGCCTCAGCCAAGATGTCTTCCAGAAATAATCCATAGTTTTCTCCTCCATTTTGCAGTGGAATTGTCAGGGTTTAAGGGCCTAATATGAAGAACTTAAGATACTAATTCATGAACATTCCCCCATAATTGTATGTCTACAGGAAAGTAAGCTTGAGGCTAACACTCCTAGTCCTCGAGAGTATGTTAGCTATAGAACACCATATAATCAACAAGCAGTCTCATGTACGTTCGTCGAGATGTTCCCCAAATATCTTTGTCTATTCGTACACCCCTGCAGGCAGTGGTTGTACAAATTGATATAGGGAGAAAATATACAAAATGCTCTCTGTACTTACCTCCAAATGATAGTATTTTATATAATGATTTATTAGAGGTCATTCAACAACTCCCTCAACCTTTTCTCTTACTAGGAGATATGAATGGTAGACATCCTTTATGGGGTGATGTTTTGGCAAACACAAGGGGCAATATTATCTCATCAATTGTGGAGAATGAGGATGTGGGACTCCTTAATACAGGAGAGCCCACACACTTCCATGTTCAGACAGGTACCTTGTCATGCATTGGCCTTTCAATTGCAAGCTCTAACTGCCTTCTTGATTTCGATTGGAGGACATTAGATGATTAGCATACTAGTGATCATGCACCAATCATTATAAACACCAACAAGGGTCCGCCTTTACAAAGATCGCCACGATGGAATCTTGACAAGGCAGACTGGGTTAAATTTCGTGAGCTAAGTGAAATCGAGGGTAGTGCAGAACAGTTTGAAAGTATTGATGAGCACACAGACCATGGGATTATTCAAACGACGACCAGTCCCGTGGTGGTCTTCAGAATGATCAGTCTTGCACAGAGCCACCAGAAGATCTCTGACTAGATTGCGTAGACGGCTTAGTGATGAAAATTTGATAACATACAAAAAGTATAGAGCACAGTTCTGCCGTGCCATGAAAGAAGCTAGACGCCAGTCTTGAGTTTCTTTTGTTTCCTCCATTAACAGTATAACACCACCATCTTCTGTATGGAGGAAGATAAAGAAGATTGCCGGCAAATTTACCCCAAACCCACCACCAGTGCTGACAGTGAACGGTCAGTGTGTGACTAAAGTAATTTATGTGAGCAATGCCCTGGCCGATCATTTTTCAAATGTATCTTGCAATCGTGAAGCAGGTCCTGGTCACCAATATAGGAGCATTGAAGAAAAGAAAATTTTAAATTTTGCAACAGGAAGGGAAGAGTCATATAATTCTCCTTTTACTGAAAGAGAATATGATTCGGCACTTGCCACTTGTAACGATACAGCCCCTGGACCCCATGGAATTCCATATGCAATGATTAAACATGTACATTTTATTACAAAGTTATTTATTTTAGCATTCTTAATAGAATATGGCTTGATCATAGTTATCCAAGTGTTTGGGAACCAGCCATTATTTGAGCCTTTTTGAAACCCGGTAAGGACAAGTTTTTAGCAGCAAACTATCGACCTATTGCATTGACATCTTGTTTATGTAAAATCATGGTGAAGATGATCAATGCAAGGTTGATGTGGTACCTTGAAAAAAAGGGTATTTTATCACCCATTCAATGTGGATTCAGAAAAATGCACTCAACGACTGATGTGTTGATACGACTTCAGTCCTCTATTTGTGAAGCGTTTGCTTCCAAACAGCACCATGTGACAGTCTTTTTTTTACCTTGAAAAGGCATATGATACCACATGGAGATATGGTATACTTGAAACAATTCATGACTTGGGTTTGAGAGGAGAGCTGTCACTATTTATTCAGTCATTTCTTTCACATAGAGTATTTTGAGTGATAGTGGGGAAACTCCATGAGAGAGTAAATGTCAGGAAGAATGAGTTCCTCAGGGTAGTGTGCTGAGTGTAACCTTGTTTGCACTATCATTTAATGGGATATCCTCAGCCATTCCCCGGGATATTCTCTTAACATTATTTGTGGATGATCTCTCCATATCATTTGAGAGAAAACTACAACTCTCAATTGACAAAATTATCCAGTGGGCTGATATGAATGGATTTAAGTTCTCGACAAGTAAAACTACTGTCGTACTTTTCTGTCGTATCCGGGGAGTACATCCAGACCCGGATATATACATTATAGGTCAACGGATCCCATGTGTAAGTGAAGCTAAATTTTTAGGTTTGATATTTGATTGTAGGCTTACATGGGTTTATAACTTAAAAGCGTTATAAGCTAAATGTCTTGAGGCTCTGAATCTTTTAAAAGTATTGTCCCATACCTCATGGGTGCAGACCGCAATACTATTTTAAAATTATACAAGGACTTGATTTTTTCCAAAATTAGTTATGGATGTGAAATATACTCCTCAGCCAACCCAAGCCAGTTAAAAATATTATATTCAATACATAATGCTGGTTATTAGATTGTCCACAGGAGCTTTTAGAACCTCACCTATCCCAAGTCTCCTTGTTGATGCTGGAGAGTTCCCTCTAGACCTTTACCGAATGTCTTCTATTATTCAGTATTGGTTTAGATTGCAAAGACTCCCTAATTTTTTAGCCTTTCAGACTGCAAGCCTTGTAAGGCACTCAACATACTTTGAGCTGCACCCGAAATCTCCTCAACCTTTATGGCTTTCGGGTGAAACAATTATTAAACAGTCTTGATATGATTAGAATTAAGGTGCTTCCATTTAAGGTATCATCAACGCCTCCATGGAAATTACCTGAGGTATCTTTTTGTAAATACTTTATTGGAGTTAAGAAGAATATGACTGACATAGAATCCAGGTCTCTTTTTATGGAATGTTGCAGAACATAGGGGATCGACTTTTATATATACTGATGGCTCCAAATCTGATGCTGGCGTTGGATTTGGAGTACATAGTAATGGTTTTAATTGTAGAGGTGCACTTCCTCTAACAGCTTCCGTATTTACTGCCTAACTGTATGGCATACTAACCGCTATTGAGAAAATAGCGTTTGAAAAGGAGGGTAATTTTACAATTTTTAGTGGTGCAAGGTGTGTTCTTCAAGCTTTAGAAGTTTTTAATCCTAGTAACCCTATAGTTTAAAAAATTTTAGAATGGCTTTTTATTATTGAACTGAGAGGTATAATGGTTCGATTTTTTTGGGTTCCAGCACATGTAGGGGTGTCTGGGAATGAGAAGGCAGATTTACTGGCGAAGAATGCGGCATCCGAGTTGCTATCAAGAAGGTATCCCATTCCCTGTAATGATTTCCTACTTACCATCAAGAAATTGTTTTTTAATAAATGGCAACAGCACTGGGATAGTCTAGATGGCAATAAAATGAGAGAAGTAACAAATGTTGTATCTCCTTGGAGGTATGACATGATGCCCCGAAAATGGGAGACACTCGGTTGACACACAAGTTTCTGCTCAAGAGCCAACACCAACCGTATTGCGACGACTGTTTAGTACCTTTAACAGTGAGGCATTTTTTGATTGAAATACCTAATTATAATAACCTAAGAAATAGATATCTGTTTGTGGCTTGAGGTGAGGATGGCAGGTTCATCCTTGCCAATATTCTTGGACATGATGTGTCCTTCTATGCGAGCGGCATTTTCAGATTTATTTCAGAAGCAGGTCTTCTGAAAACTATTTAACTTTTATAATGACATCCTAACTTTTATGGTTTTAATTGAATTCTCTTTTATTTTTCATATATAATAAATGCTATTGGCATCAATGACCTTAGATGTCAGGATGCCAGAAAACTTTCAATCATTCAGTCACCTAACTAAACAAATGGGCACCCCCACCTTCCTTTGGGGCATATGAGAATAGTAGTTGTTGTTGGAGAAGGTTTTTTAATCTGGCATCTTTTCAGAGGTTCTTGTCCTCTAACCATCAGTGGAGGTCTGATCTTGTCTCCTAATCCACTGGAACTGAATAGTACAAAGTGTCTGTGCTCTGGTTCCAGTGTATCTTGAGGCACACTGGAGAGAACGTGAGTATTTTACCGAGAGGCACCAGCTTTTTCAGGGAAGACAAATGACTTGACAGTTGTTGACATCATCGGTCTGAAAGACGCTGGTGATGGAGGAACAGGCAAGCTTGTCTCCAAAGTCTGACAACCCTCTCATTTGAAGGGAGCACACTTCCTTCCACCATATCTATGCACATATATATCATTGTCTTCTCGTGTGTGAGGCTGAAACTCTCCATATTTACCATGGAGAAAGCTGAGAAGCCTGTCCTGATGTTAAAGCCTAAGCTTTGAGTTACCTCCTGATTCGAAAGGACCAGCCAATCTTCCATGTAATCACAGTAACCTGATCCCATTGGTGTATGCCCATAGTGAGACAAGTGCAAAGAGTCGTGAATACCTAAGGTGCAGTTGCAAGTCCAAAGCTCAGCACTTTAAATTGGTAGACCTTTCTGCTGATGGAAAACCGGAGGAACTTTCTCTGACTGATGGACATGGATCTAAAAAAGTGAGTCTTTTTGATCTATCAAGATTATAAAGTCTTGCCTCCTGATGGTTTGTCTTACTGTGCTTGTTGTCTCCATCTTGAATGGTGCTTGCCTGACAAACTCCAGCCCCCCAAAGACTTATCCACTATAAAAAGTCTGCTGAAGAATCCTGGAGATATGTCATATCCTAGACTACTTGCAGGCTACCCTTGCCCATCATCTGACCTAATGTCAAAATTTGGCCCTCCCATAAATTTATCCAATAGGAACTTGAGCTAGTGAAATGACAAACATCCTCTACCATCCATTCCTCCATGCTGTGGTACTGACACCTCTCCCATGGACTTGTCAGACATCCCACCCCCTACTAATGGAAGTTGAGGGGGGCAGTTACCCTCCCTGGGAGTATCTGGTTTCTTTTGCAGCTCTTTCTCTTTTGTTCTGGCTGAAACGAGAACAAAAGGTAGGATCATACTCAAAAGCTCTTCTAGAAAAAGAAGAGGAGGCAGAATGAATTGTAACTTTCAACCCACTCCCTGTCTTCTCAAGGGTGGATTTCAAAGCCATCGTTGTTGCTGTAGGGGTGTTGATTTTGTGTTCTTGAAGGACACTGCTCATTGGTAGAAAGAGTCCTGGCTGGAGTTTCTCCACCATTCTATTTAAGGCTTCAGTTTAGAAGAGGGCAGCACTTTAGTTCATGGGTAAGTTTCTTAACGTTATGGTCTTCCTTTGGCCGATCTGTTTGGTAAATGCAGCCCCCCACATTTAAGGACCCATTTTGTCTATTGGTTAGCAGAATGGTTTGCTAGAAATATGACCACTTTTACCCCCCGGAGAACACTATGTTAATCAACTGCTTCTTCTCAGGGTAAGCTAGTGTACCCGACCAATGATATACTCAGGATTTTGCCTGTTATAGTCGGCAGTTACACATCATAGTTTATGTTGAATCTACTCCAATGTGTAATTGCCTTAATAATTAACTTAAGTGTGAAAAATAGCAAAACAGCAACAGAGAATGTTTTATAAGTTTCTATAATTTGAGATTCAGATGAAGACAGGATTAGCAACTTCGGAAAATCAAACAACAAAATTTCAGAGTGCAATTTTGAATGTAAAAGATGATAATTAGGAACACAGCTTCTGTTGATATCCGATTACGAGAATTCTTTATCATCTTCTAAAGACTAGTAGTGTTGTAAGATATAGTTTGTCACAGGTGTCGCAAATTAAGTTTCCACAAAATATAGCCTCAACTTATCGATGGTTGAAAATAATCTCTCCTCTAACATGTCACGCTCTTATATGCGCCACAGACATTTACCTGAAAGTTCATAAAGGACTCTAGAATGTTCTGTATTAAATGGTATCACGCAATACACAAATTTGGAGACGACAATAATGTGTGAAAAATATTTTAATCTTAACATTAACATTTAATATGTAAAAATAAACCTTTTTTCAGAGGTTCTATAACATAATATTTGATGTAGTTTATCTACATGTAACAAATCCCTCTGCCTAGCAAACCCTCTTAATGAGAGATTGCCTTGACCTAGTCATATAGTTTCTTCATGTTGTTGAAGAATTGTGACTGGCAAGAGGGCTCTCGAACTTGGAGAAATAGCTCCCCCAGTCTGAAGCTAAATTTCTCTCTCTCTCTCTCTCTCTCTCTCTCTCTCTCTCTCTCTCTCTCTCTCTCTCTCTTTCTCTCTCTCTCTCTCTCTCTCATCTATTTCTTCTCTATATTACTTTGACCCTCTCCTAATTTTATAAACTTTCTTTTGTCTTGCTGTCCTAACTTTATGACTATTATTTCTCTTAAATTTATATATGTGTATATATATGCACATTATATATATATATATATATATATATATATATATATATATATATTTAATATTTTTATCTTATTTGCTCATTTATATGTTTATTTGTTTTTATTTTGTTATTTAAATGGCGTGGATATTTCTACATTCACTACTACTGCCTGCTTAGATGAATGGGAGAAGGGATCACGGTTATGAAGTATATGCATTCAAAGCTATATGTGAGAGTATTGGATGATCTCAGCCTTGTTGAAGATGGTTTGGACCTTTTCGGCCGAACTATTTTCAAGGGTTGAGTCATGGAAATGCGGGGGGATCCAATGCTCGAGGTCGAACTCATGGCTTCTGACCAAAGCCCATCATTACAAATATGGGGAGGTTGATTCCATATCTTCTTGGTCACAGTCCTAACAGGCGGGTTTAGCTTACACCTGTGCCTCTATGTCGGCTTTGGTGCTATCCTTCGGGTAGGGTATGGAGTGGACCATCTTGTAAGTATAGGCTCGCTATGCCTATAGTGGAGAATGCAAATTTCCTTTCCAATGTATGATACTTTCTTAATATTCTCAAGTAGGTAAACCAGCCAAACAAACAACAACACAAAAAATAAAACCCTACTCTTGACTATGGACCCTTCAAAAAAGTGACCATTCTTTATATACTTGAAAATCAAGTAATTTGGGCTACAAATGAAAACTTAAAATCCTGCTTGTTACCCAAATTGCATTAGGCAAAGATTGCAAAGTGATATATAAAGCATATGAATGTTACGGCTTAATCAGAGAAATAATGATGCGACTCGAGGATGACAAATGAGATGCTTTGTTATCTTTGATACTCATGATGAAGCATTTAATGAAATATGTGATCTTATGAATATTAAAATTGCATAAATAAAGATATAGAGGTGGCTGTGCCCTCCCAAAGCTAAAACCACCAATGTAGCTTGTTGCTCAGTCAATAGGGGGTGCAAGAAATTACTGTAGGTTCTGTAAATTTCTTCAGAAGAAAGTAGGAACGATCTCACCGTGAGATATATCTTGGTATGGAAAGAATAGTTTTCTCATACATGCCAAACCATAAACGCAATCCACTATATTATCCAATTTAAAGACAAATAGCGAAGCTATAAAGTTGGATGTCAAACCCCATTTAAACTTTAGTTATGGAAAGGGAGTAGTTTTTAATAAAGACATGAATTTGCAGAAGAGCAGATAATGGCTATGTGTCCATTAATAGTGTGGAAGGTGCATAATGGTCCTGGGACAGCCATGGTTATCCTTACTTTCTAGGATGCTGAGGTATCTTTCCACATTGTGATTGAAAATGGAAGGATTAAAGTTTGACATTTAAGCAGAAGCCACTTCAATGTTTCAATTGTTTCAAATTTAGACACCCTTCTAAAGTCTGCAAAAAGGAAGAGGCTGCCTCCAGTATTGAACAGATAAGTGTGGGGCCCTGGCAAGAGACTGTTGAATAAATCAACAAGCTATGCCAAAGCACTGAAATCAGGAGGAATGTTGCTGCAGGAGATATCTAGCCCACTTAGCACTGCCAGTAGTTCACAAAAAAGTGATAAGCCATCTGGTAACAATTTGCATGATGAGGCAAGAATATCACCTCCCAAGGCTTTGCCAACTTTTAGTAAACCTTTGTCCTTCATTACAAAGGAAAATACTAACCTCTCTCAGACTCTATCTTTGCCTGATTTGATGGGGGTTTCACTTAAAACCGTATTATCAGGTGCATCTGCAGTGGGGAAGATGCCAAAACCTGATAAATCACCACCTTCTAATGGGAAGAGAGAGAGACCTCCTCTCTCACCCCCTTCCATTAAGAACACCAAAGTTATGATATCAAATAGATATGATGTTTTGTCTGCTGATGTTTAATGTCCTCTTTGCTCATTGCAATTTTTACATTAAACTCAAGATGTTTGCCTGAATTCACTAAAGGGGATTTCCTGAGATTGTTTTCTTTCCAATTTGTGGATCCACAAAATTTGTCGAAAACCCCAAATGTGTTAAACTCTGGTAGTCTGCTGGCTATTTTATACAAATGACAAAATTTTAATATACGAACAATCTTAGAATTTCAAATGAGATAACAATTCGGAATCCTGGCCAGACCCTCAATTCTGTTATGGTAAACTGTATAAAAAGTAAATTATGTTGAATCAATTTCAATGGTAATTTTCACATAGATTCTGTGTATTTTAATACAGGCCTGTGTTTTATAAGTCTCTATGATTTGAAATTCAAACAAAGACAGGATTGGGGACTTCCGAAGATCAAAAAACAAAATTTCCGAATGCAGTTTTGAATGTTAAAGATAATAATCAAGAACACAGCTTCTGATGATATTCAATCTTTTAAGAACTCTTTTATCATCTTTTATAGACTAGTTCCGTTGTAAAAATACAATGTTTGTCACAGGTGTCACAAATTAAGTTTCCACAAAACATAGCTTTAATCTATCGATGGTTGAAAATAGTCTGACCGCCTAACATATCACACATTCTTTTATATGCGCCACATTCTTTTACTTGAAAATTCATGGTGGACTCTTAGAATGTCCAGCATTAAACTGTATAACTCAATACACAAATCTGGGGATGACAATAAGTCACGAGAAATATCTAGAAGCTCTTGCTCTAGAATAAAAAAAATTTTGAGTTACATATTCCAATGTTTTATTCTTAAAATTAACATTTAGTATATTGAAATAAATCTTTTTTCACAGGTTCTATAACATTATATTCTATAAAATTAAAATATATATAACATTGCCCGGAGGGTAGACAAGGCTGTACCCTATGTTCAACTCTGCAGCCTAAAAGATTGTAAATTGAAGACGCCAGTCTCTTTGTCAAAGTCCGCTGTATTAAGGTTGTGAGGGCTGCCTCCACTGGTAGAGGAGGACTGTTGGCCTTTTTAGTTGCATAAAACTGCCTATGCTTCCAAAGTAGAGGAGGAAAGATCTTTGAGAACCGGCTTGTCCTTAAGGAATCCCTGTGGTTTGAAATCGGATGTTATGCAGTCCCAATTACCTTTTTGACCAAATCTGACCAAGATACCCGAGTAGGTTATGCACTGTAGAGCGAGTGCATAGGAGTATTCCATTTGATGAATTCTTTCTTTTGTTTGGAGGCCTTAATTGGATCTTCCAGTGCATTGATTTGTCTAATTATGGCTAATACTTTCAGGAAACTGGATTTGGACTCTGCATCTTTGGTTTTGGTCGATGTAGGACTTAAATCTAGTGCCAAGAAAGCCAATTTCGGATTGAATCTTCTTGTCTGGTTGGAGACATATCATCATGTTCTGTTGATTGCTGTCGCCTGGCAGAACCTCTTTCCTGACCCAAAACCAAACCTGGGTATTATTCAGAGAGTTACCCTGCCTCATCCTAGGGAATAGAACTGGCTGTCATACTATACTTTGGCGGCAGGGGCATATCCTGTGCCACTGAGGGAATGCACTTGTCTTTTTAATGGTCTCACAGTGCGTAGGTTCCTGGCTTTACCAGAAGATGGTTTAACTCCAGAGTCCCCCCCCCCCCACAAGGGTGGTGACTGATCCACAGTGCTAGGATTACACTTATCTTTAGGTTGTGTCATCTACTCTCTCTCTCTCTCTCTCTCTCTCTCTCTCTCTCTCTCTCTCTCTCTCTCTCTCTCTCTCTCTCTCCTTTCAAGAAAGCAGTTTGATAAGGATTCGTGCTTTGATTTCGTTTTGGTGTTTTTGATTGTCTGTGTCTCTGTGTGTGAGCTTTCATATGTCTGTGATATTGGGGAGTGTTCATGGACTTGAGCCCAAGAAGACTCCAGGATGCAGTCTGGGTTGGAGGGCTCTCTGGGGATTGCAGCTCTATAGTAGAGAGTCTATATACCAGTGTTTGAAAGTGCTTCTTTTTAGTGGAGCACGCGTCTTGAAATCAGTGATTGTCCAAGGAAGAAAAGTCCTAATAAATCTGTCTCTCAGAGACAAAATTGCCTTTTCTCTAATTTTACCAAAGAGCATACTTCCTCAGTGGCAAGCAAGTGCACTGGAATAGTTTCCAATATTTACTTTTCCCTTAGGGATTCTGTAAAGAATTTAGTGTCATCACTCCAACCTAACCATGCTCGCCATTGAGATTGATCTATCCTGGCCACGAGAATGCTCTAGTGTTCTTTTGTCATCTGTTAATGCCTGACTTGTTGCAGCTTAGTACTTTGCCAAGATGATGTTGCTAATGAGCCATAATATGCTCAAAATTTTGTCCATGCTGGTATGTTAAGGAGTGCAAGGAACCATGAGAAAGATCAAAGTCATGCTCTCATTTGCTAACAATGTGAACACAGATTTTATGAACTGGTGTGTATTCAAATTCTGAAACACGGAGGCTCACAGGGAAGCGTGCAATAAGAAGGAAATCATTCACCTGAATTGTATGGCATAGGATTTGGTGAAAAAGAGGACATATTAGCCCAAATTAATTATGCAAACTCCAAAAGGAAACAAGATGTACCTAGACCATGGACGTGGGAAACCAGATCCATAAAGTTTTCCTATACCCAGAGACTGAAATGATCATGGAATTAATATACCTTTATGGGAATGATAGAACTTAAGGGATATAGTTTGTTAAACTGCTAAGTTACATGTTAGATCCTCAAAGGAAGAATAAGAGGAGTGTTTTTTAGAAGCGAAGAGGACTGTTATACATTTATAAAAAAAACCTTAAGATGAGGTAGAACTGGTCATGGGTACAATCCACTATCTCTCAGGCTGGTTTTACTGCCTGTAAATCTAGGAGCAATTATTACTCTACAATCAATGGGGAATCACTAAATGTACAGATCCCATGAACCCCTTATATAGTCCATCATGACTCTCCTGGTCATCTAACTTTGAGAGCTCAGGAAATTACAATTAATGGGAAGGGTTCTGAAGGGCCAATCTCTAAATTAACCTTAGAGATACTGGTATTAGCAGAGTCCCTGTTTTTTACTTGTTTTTTCTGACTCATAATGATGCAGGTAGGGTAAATGTATGCTAGGCAACGTTCAGATACTAATCTATATTTTACAGTTTAAGATAGGGTAGATATACACTAGGTGGCATTCACATAATATATATATATTTCACAGTTTAAAATATGTGGAATGTTTACATAGGTAGTGAAATGGGGGCCCACACACATTAAAAACAGATATGCAGTGTAGAATAAGTAGATTAAGGAAGTGTTGACTAAGTAGCAGGATATTTCTAATTTTGTGAAAAAGAGACACCCGGATAAATATGTCTTGTGATTGTTCTTCAGCTCTTTTTAACGACACTTGCCTGACTCATTTCCGCAACATTTTGAAAGGGAGACAGAAACAAACTTCCTTGGATAGGTATTTTCTTAGAAGGTCTGCAGCAAATGGAAGTGAAAGCGAGGCAAAAAGAGCTAAGATAAGTGAAAAACAGTAAAAAAACTAAAAATGAAAAAAATTAGAAAATAAGATAATTATTTTTTTAAATTAAGTAAGCTAAGATCAGTTGAGTTAATTTAAAGTTTAAGTGTTTCGATACGTAGCATAAGGAACAGTGTAAATACCGTACGTGTACCATCCAATTATCTCTTTCCCTTCCTACCTCCCTCAATACTCCGCACACACCACCGTTAGCCACCAGTCTGTCTTGAAGGTAAAAACTCCATAAAAAAAGCCTCATTTCATTGCAGATCACAGGCCAGCAATCATTTATGTCATTTTGTGAGTGTATGTAGAGTATTACACCGATTCAAAGCATGTTTTTCTATTGTTATATAATTGCTTAGTGCGTTTTTAAGGTGGGAATGAATTAAATTTTTTTCAGCTTTTTTATATGGGAAAAATTGACTTGAGATATGAGTAAATTGACATATGAGCTCGGTCCTGGAATGCATTATGCTCGTATGTCAAGGTATTACTATATATATATATATATATATATATATATATATATATATATATATATATATATATATATAAATGAATAAATAAATATATATATATATATATTTATATATATATATATATTTATATATACAGCATTTATATGTATATATATATATATATATATATATATATATATATATATATATATATAAACATATATATATATATATATATATATATATAAACATATATATATATATATATATATATATATATATATATATGTATATATATATATATATATATATATATATATATATATATAT
>NC_090732.1:38701713-38734213 GCF_036898095.1 Palaemon carinicauda | reverse complement strand
ATTTTCACAAATATATGTTCGTGATTCTGGTAATAAAAGCCATAGTTTCGACATCAATTACTGGGATGGCCTTCTGTCTGTAAGCGTTGTTTGACGGTTACTGTCAAGAAAAGGGTTATTCAGTTCTTTGCAATATTATATAGAAGAATGTCATCTTTCTCTTATCAATCAATTCATCATTCCTTAATTCATCTCTCAACGTCTTTCTTTATCTATCAATCTGGAACTATAAATCTAAGTTACTTATTCCTTTATAGTTCCTACTTCTGTAGCATAAATATTTTGATGGTTTCCTTTACTTCTAGGAGAAGGACACTCTAAAATCAAACCATTGTTTTCTAGTCTTGGGTAGTGCCATAGCCTCCGTACCTTGGTCTTCCACTGTCTTGGGTTAGAGTTCACTTGCTCTACGGTACTCTCGGACACACTATTCTATTTTATTTCTCTTCCTCTAGTCTTTTTCTTTTGAAGTTTTTATAGTTAATATGAGAAAGATTTATTTTAATGTTTCTGTTGTTCTAAAATATTTTATTTTAAATGTTCATTAGTTTTGCTGTTCTTTAACTCTTTTAAATGTTCTTTAATTCTCTTGTAGTTTATTTATTTCCTTATTTTCTTTCCTCGCTGGGCAATTTTTCCCCGTCGGGGTCCTTGGGCTTATAGCATCTTGCTTTTCCAACTAGGGTTGTGGCTTAGCTAATAATAATAATAATTTCCTTTCGACTGCCTCTCTGGTCTAATCCTCACAAGAAGGCTCCGTCTTGCTGCAGGACCCACGCCATTTGTTTTTAAACATTTTCTAATATGTTTTGGGGAATTGTACGGATTTGATTTTATTCCTCCGGAACAAGGAAGTATGTATGCAAAAAGTAAAACTCGTGTTTGTTTACCGAAAAAATGGTGTTGACCTGAATATTCATTAAACTATTTTACAGAGGTCTTGGTATTATTTATTCTTAAATTGTAATCCTGTTTGATATTTACAAACATCATTTTCCATAAAAATCACTACAGGGCTTATAGGCGAAGTATCTCTAACAATACTTTTCTCTCATTCTCTTTTAGAGAAGATGCAATTTTAAATGTTAATGTGAACCTGAATGGTTTATCTTCAGACTCCTTTTCCCTTTCCCCAATTTCAAATCGATTCTTTTGATCCGTTCAGTATGATGTATTAGGTACATTCCCCATCAATTTAGTATCTCAAGTGGTGCTTTGAAAGAGGTATAAAACGAAAAGATAATAAACATATAAACCAAATATAGCCAAACCAATCGATAACTGAGACATCGCCTTATCAAGAAGGCTAATAAGCTCATAAATAGACAGGAAAGGGCTGACAAATGAGAGATATCCTGGCTTTATTAAGAATGTGAATTTACAATAAGTCAGGATGGGAGTGCCTCTTGTAGCCAAGAAAAGTATAGGGGAATGAATGGCAAGTAAAACACCTCGGACGATTAAAGAAATTGGTGAATTGCATAACCGTAACAAATTTAGGATAATGAAGATGATTAAGGGGAAGATTAAGAACTGAAATTTCCCATTTTTAGAGATATTTAGTCTAAATGGAAGTCAGGTAGGCTAAACTAGAATTCATTTGCACATAAGAGACAAAATTCCTCTGATGTAGCTGCATAAACGAAGAGAATTTAAAACTTGTAAAAAGATAAAACGGTGATAGACTTTGCAGCTGTTAAAATTAGTCATCGAGTAAAATTACTTCACTGATCCTCTCTATTATTAGCCATGCAACATATTGCTATTTCTAGATTGATTTATTGTATTTTCATTATAAAAAAGTTACTGCTTGAATTTCTATGTTCATCGATTAGTGATTAATTTGATTAAAATGTGTAAAATTTTGAGGTTTAAAGTAAAATGTTCATTGTGAAACTCAATACGTTCAGTTTGTGGGAGTAAGACAAAGTGATATCTTCGACTTGCAATCAAGCTGTCATTTGTGACTGTGAATCTGTTTAATAATCTTGTCATTTTGGTCTCGGCATCACCAAGACTGTTCGAGGACCTCATTCTTATTTATATATTGAACGGAATTGAATAATAATGTTCTCATTAAAGTCTGAAAATCGAGTTAGAACAACGAATAAACAAAAACTATATCTCACATCAATTACGATCATGACCTCTGGAGAAACCGTGAATATAAGAACCAGTTTATAACTAATGTAATTATCTATATATTATAGTCAGCTCATTTCTGGCAAGTTTCATTAATTCTCGCCAGAGGAAAATACGTAATACTGAAATGATTCAGAAGATTCACTTGTAAGAAAATCATTATTCCCCTAGAGTAATCATAATAAGGATAATTGCTTTTTCAAGCGTACCTGGAAAGGTTTTAGAGTTACTATGGTGAAATTACTAATTTTTTTTTCTTTTTTTTTTTTGTGATAACCCTTTCAGTCATTGTCAAATTCTGCTGAGTTGGAAGGTTGATTAAGAAAAATTGTAGTACTTTTATCAATAAGAACTTATTCTTATTTATTGTAATGTGGTTATAAATCCGTCACCAAAATTGTTTTCTTTTTTACGAATAGATACCGAAAGGTTAAAATTTTGTTGTAGTTTTAATTAATTTTTGTTCGGACATTTCTTACTATCACGTTCATTCGATATTTCACATATCTACCATACATGTATTTACTTACTAAAGGGCAAAATATAACCCTCGTCAACTAGTTAGCAACAAGCTGTTCAGTGCTTGGTAATATTCCCAAGGTCGTCGTGAATTATGGAAGGTCGTTTGTGTCTCTCGACAGGAAACCACTGCCGAATGGGGTGGAGCAGCATGAATTCATATAATAAAAAAGGTATCATTAGGATTCCTCATTCATTTAAATGAGAAAGAATGAATGAAAACGCCACTGTTCTGTAACACACACCCTAACCGAGAATAAAAAAAGGAAATCGCAATGGAAAAGGTTCCAGGTCTTGCAGCCATGAACTAGTGTCCGTTTTTTTACATTTCTTTTATTTCTTCTTTTCCGTGAATTAAGCAGAACTGTAGATCCATAGGCTCAACTATAATTATGAATAGGATGAACAGTTTCCATCGATTAACTCTCAGGGGGAACTACGAGAGCAAAGAAATCAAACTTTTGACCTATACAGCAAAGACCTCACTGCTAATAGTACCTGGCGTTTCGTTACCGTAGAGATTTGATTATGTTTGTCAGAAAATGATCGACTTATCTACGGTCAAATCTCTAGACTCTAGAAAGAAGTTCTCTCTAGATCTTGGGCTAAACTAATACTATAGACTTCCGTAATGGTGAAAATGGTCATTGGCACACAATACAAATTATTAATAAAAGATAACAATATTCATCAGTATGATAAATGCATTGGTCAACGAATCAAACATAATTGTATGTCCTTCAAGCATGATGCAAGATGTAAAGACCTTATAGAAAAATTGAGCATCGCTAAAATCTTTCATCGTGAAAAATACGCACTCGTATTGTATAACCTACCATGAGACCTTTGCAAACGCACCCTGAGGTCTAAAGAACTAGACGTGAATTGAATTGAAAACTATATCTCATGAGCAAAAGATTGCATCCAGGAGAAGCTTGACTTATTCATTCTTATAGTACAACATTTGGTTGAAGACGAAATGTTGCCTCAGGATATGTTGGATGCGATTGATGAGGAATCAGTGGGTTCTCATTTACCAGTTATGGAACTCTAGAAACTTAGAATAGAGGCTGAACGTGAGAAATTAAAGTTAGAACCAGAGTTTAAACACGAGCAATTAGAAGCCGAGTTTAAACATGAGCAATTAGCAGCTGAGTTTAAACGTGAGCAATGAGAAGTTGAGTTTAAAGATGAGAAATTAGAGGCCGAGCTTGAGAAATGAGAAGCCGAGTTTAAACGTGAATAATTAGAGGATGAGCGTGAGAAATTAAAATTTGAAGCTGGGATGAGGGTTCATGAGATTAATGTGCAGAAAGAGTTGGAACTTGAAAAAAAGTAATCTGGCTAATTCTAAAGGCGTACATAAATCTAGATCAGATATTTTTAATGGACGTGATGAGGCCATAGATATCTGATTGTCTCTGCATCGTCTTTTCATGTAGAGTATCTCAACGAAATTCACGTTAAGACATCCTGTTCACTGTCCACAATACCTAGAGAAAAAATAGACAAACTGCAAAAAAAAATCGTGAACTTGATTATATTCTGAAAATAATTCTGACCTCATAAAAACTAAACGGAAAATAATCCAAATTAAGTATCGTAACCAAAGATGTGATTATCAAACAAGAATGTTAATAGCTTTAGAAATAGATAAATAAACACACGTCAAATTAAACCGAGAGACATGAGATGCCACATTTGCCGTTCTGTGAGTAATGTGGGACATTACACGCAAGTTAAAGATAGAAATTGAGATAGTACGAGTAATATCTAATAAAAAATCTGGTATTATAAAACATTTGATTTGCAGAAGTTTTTAGACGTAGTTCTGGGTAGTCTGAAAGGCACTTGACGAAGGATATGAAGCAAGGCATTCTCTAAGCTTATTAAAATACAGTATATTAACCATTGTGGAACTAAGAGGATAGTAATATATAAATGTTCCGTTATTCTAAAAATACCCAGACCATGCTAGAAGTAAGGATTCAAGTTTTTTTTTTTTTTTTTTTTTTTTTTTTTTTTTTTTTTTTTTTGATACTGCAATTTCATATTGACATCTATTATTAGATTGTTTGCGCCTAATCTAATATTTTTTTCATAAATGCAGTTCTCACCAAGTAAGAAATATGTATTGATGTTTTGGAATTAAATTGTCGTTATTATCTGTAGCCAAAGCCAATATATTGGCTTTGTCCGAGCCTACTGTATAAAAGAGGCGAACCGTTTCAAACCTACAATAATTGCTCACATCCCGTGGGTCTTCTCCTTAGGATTATACAATAGAGCACAATCAAACAAGTCCTTTGAAAGTAATGGAAGTGACGCTATTCTCTCTCAATGTCAGTTGATACATTAGACTACAATCTCGCATCCATCCGGTATTCCATTATTGATAACTGACGGCTTGTTAACTTCTATTTTCCTCCTGAAGGGTAGCATAGAGCTTCACTTCAATGGTAACCTTCAAAGCAATAAAGCACAGCCATATGTCGTGTGAAAATCAAATTCATAAATATGATTTTTCTTGTTTACTCTATGAATTAAAAGTTATTAACGTTGTACCTACAGAGTAACACATCATTGAAATTACTAGGGACAATAGAAATGAGGAACTTTTTTTCAGGTCAAACCAAAAAGTTTGCGTCAACTTTAACAAAACTGCAAACAAATGACAAAAGGAAATAGATGATCACTTTAGTATTTTATCAAATAAAGATTCTAACATGATACTCTTTGTTTATAAGCATCCAGCAAAATCCTAATATGAATTATATTTTTTCTTCCATTCTGGCTTCTAAAAATTTGTTTACATTTCGTAAAATGCAATGTTTGCCTTGGGTTTTTACTTCCGTAGATTATTCTACGATTCCCGGAAAAATTATGGGTCACAGTTGCTTAAAAGATTTCACTTCGTTTAAAATTTGTTTTTCTTTGCATTGACAATTGCTTCTATTGCTTAGTATTTTAAGTTTAATTTTGGAATGAATAGTGGAATAATAATTTAGTGACTAAAATAAATTAATAAATTTAACAGTTATTTATGTAAATTTCCAATGTTTAGGCGTAAATGGTGTGATTCATGTCAGACATTTTCCGCCCGACCCAAGACCGAAGCAGATATCATGAGGCTCGAGATATCGCCCAACAAAACGGATTTTGAGCGAAGCGAAAAATCTATTTTTGGGTGAGATAGCCATGTCGTCCTGGGACTCGAGATATCGCCCAACAAAGACTGTCTAAATAACTAGACAGTTCAGGCTGATGCCTAGCATATGGATACGAGACTTCCTTGTCCTGCACTTCATCTATAGTCAATTCTTTTTAGTGAGGCAGATTTGCACCGACTAGCAGGGGTGCCCTTTTCGCTTGAAAAAGTTTCCTGATCGCTGATTGGTTGGACAAGATAATTCTAACCTATCAGATAGCAGGAAACTTTTCCGAGCTAAAAGGGCACCGCTACGAGTCGGTGCAAATGCGCCTCATTAAAAAAAAATGAGTATAGTTAAATAGCTTCCTATGATATCTGATTTTTTAATTGCTGCTTTCTATAGAAACCGATTTTATAAATGTTTACTTAATGAGCTTCCTTTCTAACTTTGTGCATGGGGTAAAATTGTAAATATTTGTACCAGTTTTACAAGTAAACATTGTTTAGAGTCCGTTCAGATTGTTACCTCTGTAATTTGTTTATTTATGTTAGGGCTTGTTGAGTAGTTCATGATAATATTGTAAATTTCTTATTATGCAGACAGATACCAGTTTTGGAATAATGTAACGAGAATATATATATATATATATATATATATATATATATATATATATATATATGTATATATATATATATATATATATATATATATATATATATTTAAATAAATGTTCTTTAAAGATCAAGGTTTCTGATAACTGACACAGTAAAAGAAATTTAGTGTTGAATATTTTTTTTTCAAATTTGTTTCGCTTATATTGGATGTAGTTTAGAGTAACACAGACGAGAGTCTATTTCTTTTCAAGTTTATTTATTTTCTATTTCATATTTGTGGTGGTCTTCTAGATATGTCATAACTATTGCTAATTCTGTTTTCTTATAGAATTTCCACTCAACAGTTTTAGTAAGTTTACACAGTTTGTTTGTTTTAAGTTTAGTTGCCTTGTATTATTTGTATGGTAACCTACTCATTATTAGTTCTCTGGTCTTAGAGTACTGACTAAATGTAAACTCTCAAGTCATATTCAACTTAAGTTGCAGTTTATTGTCTTATGTGAATTTCAAGTTGCAAGATTTGTTCAAAGGGTTTAGTGACATAAACACTCACCTTGTTATCAAAGTATAATTAGGTGTGACGTGGTAACAGTATGTGTTTTTCTACATCTCGTCCCTGTGATTTTGAAGAAAACATTTGAATTTGTGTTTTTGAAATTAGTTCAGTTACTAAATTGTATTCCAATGTGATATTTTCCATACATAGCTCCAGAAACAAAGTCCTCAAACGGTTCATCATCTGCAAGGCTGGAGCACAACTTCTATAGAATTCTTATGTAACAATAGCTATATTCAAAGTCAGAGACATCGAAGGATAGTGATTATGAATATCCTATGTAATAATTACATGCAAATTCAGATGAAAGACCGCGCTCCTGCAGATTATTATTATTATTACTTGATAAGCTACAACCCTAGTTGGAAAAGCAGAATGTTATAAGCCCAGGGGCCCCAACAGGGAAAATAGAGGAGTGCAGCGTTAACGTCGTATTTGATGACTAAATTTGACTCTTAAATCTTTTATTCCTTATTTCTTTAAATTCTTTTTTTCTTCTTTTCTCAGCGCTTTCTCCGGCCACACGATCTCTTCTCTTGAGTGATCATTGTTTATTCAGCGCTAGTGTCCGTCTCATCAAGCCTCTCCGGCCGTCACATCCTCTTCACATATTTTACGGCGAAATAATGGACGACTGACCCACCTGGCTGACGAGGGGCTGAGTCAGGTAGGCCTAATCTCTCCATTAATATTCATAGCGCGGCGCTAAGAGAAATATTATATTGTATACAAGCAGTTCATCCCATCTGGGAGAAGGCGAAGCTAATCACACAGAACGCCCCTCTCGATTGTATCCTGTCATTAACTTTGCGCAGGAGTGAATTCGTTCAGTGCGAGTCGTAGGTTCTGTTTCAGAGGATATGTCATTGATCCATAATCCCATTGGGTTAATTGGGGTTCAACCATACTTTACGTTTTATGTTTAATCCTTCTTTCAATAATCAACGTATAGGGCCATATATATATATATATATATATATATATATATATATATATATATATATATATGTATATTTATATATATATATATATATATATATATATATATATATATGTGTGTGTGTGTGTGTGTGTGTGTGTGTGTGTGTTTGTAGAAAACACGAAAGTTAACACGTGATGAGCATAAAATGTATATTATAGCCACGAAAGGAAAAATGAAAAGACTTGGTTAGAGTTAGTACTTAGCCATTAGTGACATACACGAAATTAGAGGAGCAGTTGTAAAACAGGTAGAACAATTTAGATACTTGGGATCTACTACAAATCAGGAGGGGGGATATTAAAATGAAGTGGAGAGTAGGATAAAAGCAGCATGGGGAAAGTAGAGGGAGGTAGCAAGAGTGGTATGTGATAAGAAAATGCCAATTAAGATAAAAGTCAAGATCTATGGCACATCAATAAAGCCAGTGTTAATGTATGAATCAGAAACTTGGGCTTTAAGACGAAAGCAGGAAGCAAAGTTTGAAAGAACAGAGATGAGAATGCTGAGGTGGATTATGGGAATATCATTCTTTTGAAAGATTGGAAAATGATTAAATAAGAAGAATGGCAGGCGTAATAAAGATTACTGAGATGATAAGAGTGTCACGACTGAGATGGTGTGGTAACATGTTGCGGGTGGATGGAGGGGAGGGAGTGAGACTTGGAGGAAAAATAACGAGGAGAGCTTGGGAGGAACCTGTAAGGGGGAGAAGATCAAGAGGGAGGCAGATAATTAGATGGCGAGATAACTTGAAGGATGATATGGAGAGAAGAAGTTTGGTGGAAGATGATGCCTTTGATAGAAGGTATTGGAGAGCAGGCAAACGACCCCTTAATGTGGGGATAACGGTGGGGAGGTAGAAGACTTTAGTATTAGTGACAAAAGCAGACTCACACTGAGATCGTATCTATACAGGAGAATGGGTTGATGATTCTAAATTTGTCAGATTTTTGATAAAAGGATAATACTGGATTAACGGAAAACAGACCAGGGTTTAGGTTTAAATTGTGACCTTTGGTGAAGACAATTAAAAGGTATTCAACTATATTTTTGGGGTATAGTCCGTGGGAGGCCAAAACAATTATAAGCGGTCCCTAAGAAATAGCCATTTTATGCAGTTTTATTCCGACAGAAATGCCTTTGGATGTATGGCCTACATAGAAAAAGTTACAATCTGCACAAGTACTACTAATTTATATACTATGTTATTATCATTTCCAGAACTATTCTTAATCAACATATTTTTTTCAAAGTACAACCATATTTAAACTAACCTAATATCTAGTAGATTTGAGAACAAAGCTCTCAGAAGGATATTGGGAGTTAAATGGCAGGATACGATTAGAAATGAAACTATTAGAGATTACTCGAGTGCTATATGTGGATGAGATCATGATGAGAGGTAGATGGAGATGGTTTGGGCATGCTCTTCGCACTCCCCAAGGGAGATTAGTTAACCAAACGTTCAGCTGGGTTCCACAAGGTACTAGAAGAGGTGGAAGACCCCAGACCTACATGGCTGAGGACTATGAAACGCGAAGTAGATGGTGAATGGAGAAGTATTGAATTAAATGCCCAAGAGAGAGACGACTGGCGAAATCTAACCGAGGCCTTTGCGTCAATAGGTGTAGGAGGAGATGATTATGATGAATATCTAGTTTATATTTTTCAAAAGGGGCATGACATGTAAAAAACCAATCATAGAATGGCAAACAAAGTATATTATTCACTGCTTTCTTTTTGTCCAATTAGACACTGTAAAATATATTCATAGCTTTATTCTTAAACTTTATTTTAGATATTTGAGAAAGCAGAGATTCGTAGCAATTTCTTCACTTTTAGTAAACTCACCTTTCATGTTCTCAGGGGTTCGTATTCTAAGTGCTTTAAGGTACACAGAAGAAAAAAAAACTAGAATACGTATTACTTTTTCAGAGTGGCCATAATAAGAAAAAGTACATATGAAATGTTATCGGAGGCTTTCTATATATGGAAAACAGAAATTTATCTACTTGTTTAAATGTCCAAACGTTTGAAATCGGGATACTGTTATTTTATTCATGTTCTCTTTATATATATATATATATATATATATATATATATATATATATATATATATATATATATATATATATATTTGTTCCAACACGAATACTTACCTTCGAACTACAGTGAACCCTCGCTACTTCGCGGTTCGACCATCGCGGATTCACCACTTCGCGGATTTTTTCCATAACCCATATATATACAGTATATATATATATATATATATATATATATATATATATATATATGTATGCATGTATTTATGTATATATGTAGGTATGTATATGTGTATACATATAAATATATATATATATATATATATACACACACACACACATATATATATATATATATATATATATATATATATATATATATATATATACATATATATATATATATATATATATATATATATATATATATATCTATATATCTAAAGTAGGGAGATGTGATGTAGTTCTAAGGGAAAAGTATGGGAAATAGGTCTGGGTAATAAGCAAAGCTCTACCTCCAGTTTGTTTCTACATTATGATCAGAGATAAATGTAAACAAAACATTGGTTGCCATTTTTAATCGTGTTTTTTAGCATGTTTAGGAAATGCATGATATAAAATCACCTTTAATATTTGTGCCTGTTTTAGTTTAGGGTACTGTAGTACATGCATTAAGTGTTCTGTACATTAAAGGGTAGTTTGTTAACAGTACTACGTACAAGGGAAGGTTTTAAAAGTCTGAATATACATGTTGAATAAATAGGTAAATATGGTGTCACTACTTCGCGGATTTTCACCTATCGCGGCCGCGACTGGAACCTATCTACCGCGATAAACGAGGGTTCACTGTACTTTCTTTAGGAGATCACTGGTTATCTCTCTCTTCGACCAGAGTTTTGGATAGTTATCCCCCCGCTCCGCGCCCTCAGTGGCTTTACCCCCGGCATCCAGGAATGTGCCCCGAGGGTAGGATTAACGGTAGGTCGCTTGCAGTTGGGTCACGCTCCTCATTAAGTTCTCTGGTCGCGAGAGGTGAACATCTCTCGCTCTCGTATCTCTGTCGATCCTTTGTGTGCGTCCTGTGCCCCACGTGTTCCCAGCGTGGCAACTTGCGTTTTTTCCAGTGTGCTTTCCCAAGTGTTCCTGTGCGTTCACTTTTCAACCGTGTACTTACCCGGTGTTTAATTCATTTCCTTAAATGCTTGTGTCGTGCGTTGTGTGCGTTATGGAGCAGTATTCCTTGATTTCCTTCAAGGAATTAATAGCTGAAGGGAACAATTTTACAATAAATCATTCTTCCTCCCCTTATCCTCGGTGTTAGCCGTGTAGGGGCAGCTTATGTTCCCCTACAACCACGTGTCAGGACTACTAGTCCTGGAACGTAGTGCAGTGAGTGCACTTCGGCACCAAGAGGAAGAATACATCCAAGAGGCTCATAGGAAGACGAGCCTCTCCTCGCCACTTAATTCCCGATGCCTCGTCGAATAGAGCTTCTTATACAGCCATCTTCCCCTACCCAGAGTAGGGGACGAGGTAAGTCAGTTGCGGGGAAGTGCCCATTGCTCTTCCCCAGGAGTTTGAGTGGGTGCGGTATAGCACCAAGAAGAAGTAGGCGACGAAGGGTTCGCCTAAGAAGACTAGCGCCGGGTGTCTCGCCTGACAGAGCTTCCCTACCACCCTCTCCTACCCAGACTAGGAGACGAGGTTGGTCTATTGTGGAGAAGATAACTCCTAAGAAGTAGTTCGAGGTAAGTGCTACTTTCGAGAGTGTGTGGGGAGATGGAGTCCTGGTGCAAGCAGGCCACGTCTCCTCTGATGACCCCATGTGGGGGAAAAATGTCCCTAATCCTTCTCCAGTCTCTTGGCGTATTTTTCAGTCTCTTCTGCAGCCGAGGGCCTCGCCGAGAAGGAGCCTCCCAGGTCTGTATTGCAGCGTTCCCCGGACCGGCAGCCCAGGGTTTTTCTCACCACGAAGGCCATCCTCCAGACGCAGATATAACCCTCGCAGGGAGAAATGCGAGAAGGCCTCTTCAGGCAGGCGTAAGGCCGCGAAGCTTCCGGTTCACCCCGCCAGCGGGTGTAACCGGGCTTCTTTACGGGCAGCCTGGCCGAATCAGCACAGCTGGTTCGGCCCTCGGACTTAAAGGAACGGTTCCCTCCGTCGGGTCAGCCCACGGGGATCCGCGTCCGCGTCTCCCAGAGAGAATACACGAACGGTAGTCCTCGACGGTACGGCGATGCCGGTTCTGACCCCCGAACCTGGTGCGGAGCTCCCGCCGGGGAAGACTGTTACCACCGCAAGGGAGTGCCTGGTATTCCAGAACCGAAGCGCCCGATGGGGAGTGCCCGGTGACCCGGCTCCTCGGGATCAAGCCGTAGGACGGACTCTACAGGTAAGCATAAGTCCCCGAAGCCTCCGGTTCACCCCACCCAGCGGGGGGAAACGCGCTTCATGTCGGGCGGCCTGGCCGTACCAGCCCAGCTGGTGCGGCCTCCGGGTCGGAAGGAACGGTTCCCGCTGTCGGGTCAGCCCACGGGAACCGCATCCTCGGCACCCAGAGCCCTTGGGCGGACGAGAGTCCCCGCTGAACCAGCGTTGCCTGCGTTAACCCAGGCCCCTGGTGCGGACGTCCCCGCAGATGAAATCCAGTACCTCGGCAGGATGGCGCCCCTGGCCCCAAAGAGCTAGACGTCCAGTCGGCGTGCCCGGTAACCCAGCTCCCCGGCCCCAAGCCGAGACCTCGGCTGACGGAGGGGAGGGTTCCCTGACGGAGGACTCCGTCTATAGGAGAGTGGTTAGCCTTTTCAGAAGGCACCACCAAATAGCGGAACCTGCGGCTACGGATGAAGTTTCCTGGAAGTCAGCAGTAGACATCCTTAGTCAAGGCGTTTCAGACGGTAGAGCCTCTTCGGCCCCAGTCTGGTTCTCGCCAGCAGAAGCCTCCATGATGGAGAAAATGTCGAGGGACTTAGTAAACGTCTCCTCTTGGCT
Organism: Palaemon carinicauda; assembly: GCF_036898095.1. NCBI lineage: Eukaryota > Metazoa > Arthropoda > Malacostraca > Decapoda > Palaemonidae > Palaemon > Palaemon carinicauda. The sequence goes on along the minus strand of NC_090732.1, from coordinate 38,721,214 downwards.
GGACTGGTGGGCTTCCACTTTGGTAGGTGTACAAGCCTCCTTCGACCCCAAGGACCCTGACCAGCAAGGCCTACTGAGGGACCTCATTACCTCCGGGGGTAAAACCCTTAGGTTATTGACATATCAGTCTCTCGCACTAACAGCTAACTGGGTGCTCTGGAAGCGAGACACTGTTCTGGCAAAGGTGTCTTGGAAGGTACCAGACAGGGAGGTGCGAGCCATTCGCAGCCTTCCCCTGAGGGGAGAGTCTTTGTTTCCTCTGAAGGAACTAGAAGCCATAATGGAGAAGGTCTTGAAAAAGAAGGAGGCTAACGTCCCCAGACCTACGACTCCTAGGAGACCGCCCTATAAGAGGTCCGTCTCGGATAGTGCCGCGACACCCCAAGCCTCTACCAGCACTACGAGGAGAGAAGCCCCCCCTCTTCCTCATGGTCCGCAACGCCTCAGCCCCCCCGCAGGGGAGCTCCAGCGCCCTCAAGCTCCTTCAGGTCGGGTTACTCCGCCTCTAGGAGAGGCAGATCAGGCCGCCCCTCTAGAAAAAGATAGAGTGGGAGGCCCCCTATCCCCGCCCAACCCTCGGGTTGGAGGATGCCTCAGACGTCATTGGCAAGCATGGAAGGCTCAAGGAGCAGAGCCTTGGACAGTGTCCGTACTAAAGGAGGGCTACAGACTTCCGTTCCTAACGGAACCAACCCCGCTTTTTCCGGCCAACCGGACAGAATGGCTAGATCCCAAAGACCCGTTAAAGAGGACCGCCCTTCAAGAGGAGGTATCGTCCATGCTAGAGAAGGGTGCCTTGGAAGAAGTTCTTCTCCCAGGGCCAGGTTTCTACAGTCGCCTGTTCCTAGTGGAGAAAGCGACCGGGGGGGTGGAGACCGGTTATAGATCTGCCAGCTCTCAACAAGTTCGTCAAGAAGACGGACTTCAAAATGGACACTCAGAAGTCAGTCCTGCTGTCCTTGAGGGAGAAAGATTATATGATGACCATCAACCCCAAGGACGCATACTTCCAGATTCCGGTCCACACCTCGGGTCGGAAGTTTCTCCGGGTGAAATGGGGTTCCCAGATCCTGCAATTCAGGACCCTTTGCTTTGGTCTGTCAACAGTGCCCCAAGTGTTCACAAGAGTCTTCACGGCTGTCTCAGTGGGGGCTCACGAACGAGGCATTCGCCTTATCAGATACCTGGACGACTGGTGGCTTCTTTCCGCCTCAATGGTCCTCTTGGAGGAACAAGGGAGAAGTCTCCTCCAGTTTTGCAAGGATCTGGGGATCGTAATCAACCCGAAGTAGTCAAATCTATCCCCATCCGCCAGAATGAACTACTTGGGAATGACATTAGACATCATTCGGGGAAAAGTTTTCCCTTCGGAGGATAAGATAAGTAACCTCAGGCACATTAGTCAGCCGTTCCTGTCAGAACACCCAAGGATGGCGAAAGACTGGCAGAGGTTGATAGGTCACCTGGTCTCATTGGAGAACCTAGTTCCCCAAGCGAGGGTAAGGCTCAGATCCATCCAATGGAATCTCAAGAACCTCTGGTGACAGACGGATTCACAGCAGGTGCTAATCCCAGTCCTTCCAAACACGAGACCCTCCCTAGAATGGTGGCATTGCCAGTCGAACTCACTCAAGGGGACGACCTTCGGGACCGGCCCTCCCGAGTTACTACTGTTCACAGACGCCTCCAACCAGGGATGGGGAGCCCTTCTCCTCGACGAAACGGCACGAGAGACCTGGTTGGAAGGGGAGAGGCAACTCCACATCAATGTCCTGGAGTTGGAAGCAGTCCAGAAGGCGTGCCTACACTTCGCAAGTCTGCTAAGGGAAACACCGTGGCGTTGATGTGCGACAATGCCACGGTAGTGGCATACATAAAGAAGCAGGGTGCTTGTAATCGAAGGAGTTGTGCGATCTCACCATAGAGAGTCTAGATTGAGCAGAAGAAAATCAAGTGGTGATGTTAGCAAGGTTCATTCCCGGGAAGAAAAACGTTCTGGCCGACGGCCTCAGCAGAATGGGCCAGATAGTAGGAACAGAATGGTCCCTTCTCCCAGAAGTAGCCAAGCTCATCATTCAACGCTTGGGTTCCCCGGTGATTGACCTCTTTGCAACAACCTCAACGCCCAACTCCCAGTCTATTGCTCCCCTGTACCAGACCCGAAAGCAGCCTTAGAAGACTCTTTTCAGCACAAGTGGGACAATCTGGATGTGTACGCCTTTCCCCCTTTTCACGTTGATAAGACAAGTGCTCAACAGAGTAAGGACGGCCCGAAACCTAAAGATGACTTTGGTAGCGCCCTGGTGGCCGGAGAGAGAGAGTGGTTCGCGGATCTAAAAGACCTATCGAGTCAACCGCCGTGGCCTCTGTCCGCCAGGTCAGACCTTCTGCACCAGCCTCACTTTCTCAAACTCCACGACAACCCACTCTCCCTACGTCTTCACGACTGAAGACTAAAGAGCGACTCCTGAAGAAAGAAGGATATTCTTCCTCCACGGCTAAGAGAATGTCTCTATTCCTGAGAAAGTCGTCAGCCGCGGTCTACCAGACAAAATGGGCCTCCGTCACGAAGTGGTGCTCTGAGAGGCACATTAGACCTCTTAAGGCCTCTGTCACAGACATAGCAGATTTTCTGGTGTTGCTCAGGGACAAAGTAGGGATGTCAATCCCAGCCATAAAAGGAGTTCGGGCTGCCTTGGGCCAAGTCTTCCTCCTGAAGGGCATCGACCTGGGGGCCTCGAGACACATGGCGATGCTTGTCAAAAGCTTTGAGCAGTCTGGCCCCCCTCAGGCGAGGAGGGTGCCCCAGTGGGACTTAGACAAGGTCCGGAAGATGATGTGTCGTCCCCCCTTTGAACCCTTGAAGGATATCGTGGACAAAGATCTCACCCTCAAGGCCGTCTTCTTGCTGGCCTTGGCGTCCGCTAAGAGAGTGGGAGAGATCCATGGTTTGTCATTCGACGTCTCTCACTCAAAGGGGTGGAAAGAAGTATCCTTCAAGTTCGTACCTTCTTTTGTGGCCAAGACTCAAAACCCAGCAGTCTGGGACCCAAGGTTTGAAGGTTTCTCGATTCCTGCCATCCCTAAGACAGGTAATGCAGAAGACTTAAAATTGTGCCCAGTGCGAACAATTAGAAAATACCTGGAAAGGACAGCGCATCTCCGACCGGATATCAAGAGCCTCTTCGTTTCCACAGGTATTAATAAGAAACAAGTTTCCAAAAACACCATCTCCTTCTGGTTGAGACAGGTGATCGCCAGATCCTACAGGGAAGCTGGCATAGCAGTGCCAGGCACTCCCAGACCTCATGACATCAGGGGCCTGAGCACCTCCTTAGCCTTTGAGAAAAACATGGCAGTAGGGCAAAATTCTGCGAGCAGGTACTTGGTCGAGCCAGTCGACCTTTACTGCCCACTACCTCAAGGACTACTCAAGGAAATCCTTGGACGGGTACTCCATTGGAACAGTCATCTCCGCCCTCCAAGTGGTGTAACGGTAAACCCCAGGCGCATTCAAGACTAGCGACCGGTAGGCACAAGTGCGGTTTCCTACCTCCTACCCAGTTGCTTACTTGCCTCTTCGGGGGTACCGTCTGTTCCCAGAAAAATAACACATTCTTCACGACTACACGTCGAGAAGGAACGTCAAAAGAAGTTTTAAAAAAGTGAGTTCCTAAGCACTAACGTGAATTTTTGTATAGTTACCCTCGCTTCCGCTCTCTGGTAGGTCCCGTTATCCAGAGGCCTGTTGGCCTCCACGGCCGGGTCAGTGGGTCAGATTGGCACTCCCGCCTCCTAAAGTGTAAGTCTCCTAAAGAAAGTAGTTCGAAGGTAAGTATTCGTGTTGGAACAAATCAAAAATTTTAAATAATTTTTATTTTTCCTAACATACTTACCGAGAACTACTTTCGGGTAATGGCCCTCCCTTCCTTCCCCGAGTGCCTTCTTCCCTTACTAGCATGATGCTAATGCAATAGAACTTAATGAGGAGCGTGACCCGACTGCAAGCGACCTACCGTTAATCCTACCCTCGGGGCACATTCCTGGATGCCGGGGGTAAATCCACTGAGGGCGTGGAGCGGGGGATAACTATCCAAAACTCTGGTCGAAGAGAGAGATAACCAGTGATCTCCTAAAGAAAGTAGTTCTCGGTAAGTATGTTAGGAAAAATAAAAATTATTTAAAATTTTATATATATATATATATATATATATATATATATATATATATATGTGTATGTATTTATATATATATATATATATATATATATATGTATGTATATATATATATATATATATATATATATATATATATATATACATATATATGTATATATATATGTGTATGTATATATATATGTATATGTATATGTGTATATATATATATATATATATATATATATATATATATATATATATATATATATATGGTCATATATATATATATGATAGTATATGTATGTATCGTATGTGTTCTCTCTCTCTCTCTCTCTCTCTCTCTCTCTCTCTCTCTCTCTCTCTCTCTCATTAGACACTACGAGTATCATTCATCTAAGTATTACCATTTTCTACTAATCATCGCTAATTTCCAGCGATCTATAATGACTTTATAATTCCATAAAAAGAATCGAAGAGAAAGGGAAAGGATTTGAGGGGACAAAGGCTGAATAAGATTGCGTCGGCTCGATAGAGGTTTCCTTTGATGCCAAAGTTAAAAAAGGTTCAGGATCTATTGTCTCATGAACCATCTGCTGAGCCTTGTTTAAATTTTCTGGGATGCTTTCTTTAATTGCGAAGAATAAGGAAAAGCTTTTGAAATGATATTAAAGAATATTTATGTTTCGTTCACCCAATTTGGCAAGTAGAATGGTAGTAGGCTGTCTGGTGACTGTTTGAATTTCTAGAGCTTTGGGAATCCATTTATTGCAGAAACAATTCGAAAATCACATGCAATGGTATCGTGCTTATTTTTCTTTGATTGCAATCAACTTTCCTCAATTTAGACATCACTTAATCAAACTATATTGTCACGACAATTATTTTTGAAAATTTCTTACTTATCTATCTTAAATTGTCAAAGCTCTTGTCTCATTTTGCTTGTGCTGAGAAATGAGAGATTGTATCAGCGTTATAAAAAAAAAAAAAAAAGAAAAAAAAAAGATGTTCTGTTCGCCTCCTGGCTAACGCGTTCTCCTAGGATTCTCATGGCAGCAGATCGATCCCAGACTGGGACCATAAATTTAAGCTGTTTCACTGAGGGGTATGGTGCTGTGTTAACGAAATCTTTTCTGTGTTAGCCCCCCCCCCCCCTACTCCTACGCCCATGCTCCTTCATGGCATGGCCGAAAGATCCTGGAGCAAACTAATTCATGATCTCTTTTGGCTTGTTCATCACCTTTCAAGGATTCGAAGACATCTAGTTATACATACAAATCTCAAATTCCTGACTTTTCTTTTATTGAATATTTTTGTACCCACCATGTGAGGTGACAAACCATACCGTTGGTACAGGTATCACGTCTTTGATTGTAGCGTTATTTTAAAATATCACTACTGGGTAATACTGCTTTCTACATATTTTTGCAATGGTTCCCTAGGTTGAATATTGACAATTCATGACAGCTTCTTTTGGCCTCTCCTACTATAAAACAATTCTTGGCAACGAATAGAGATTGCATAGAGGACATAAAAAAGGCCCTCTCTTTGAGGTAAGAAACATTTTTTTTTTCTTCTTCATACAGCTAATACTAAGTGCCAATCAGTTATTTATTTCAGGTGAGCTTTTTGAAAAGATTGTGGGATTCTTTTCCTTTTGCTCTTTCAGATATTGGGGAACAAATGCTTGAATTTGCCTTCTGGCCTTAAGCGTTCTTATTCATAAATTATCAAATTGTCTCAAAACTGTGTTTAAATACTTTTGCTAACAGAATATCAGTTATCTTGAAAGGATTGAGAAATATAACATTGATAAATTTTATGTTTCCATTAGTTTTAATTGGTAATTTTTGCCACATAGAAAACAAATTCTATTAATTTTAGCCTTAGTAGTTAAGAAGAAATACAAAATCCTTAAAGAGTGGTTATGCTTGAGTATTAAGACGATTTACTGAGCTGGTACTGTATTGCTCTCCTAATTGATACAACTTACATCCTTATAACCTTAGAAATTATTATCAAATTCATGAAAATAATGTGATAAAACACGTATAAACGTTGTAGGGACATGTTCATGAAACAAGCTGTATAATTATTATTATTATTATTAATATTATTATTATTATTATTATTATTATTATTATTATTATTATTATTATTATTGTTGTTGTTTTAATTGTTATGTTTGTTTTTGTCATTTTTATTATTTTTTTATGATTATTTGATTTTAAATTTTTTTACTGTTTTTATTTTTATTTTTTCCGTTAATCTTTATTTCTAATTTTATTCTTTTTAGTTTTTATCTCTATTGTTTATTTTTTATTATTCTTATTTTATTTTGTTTTATATTTATTAGTTGTATTTTTTATATTTTTTATATTTATCATTTTTGTTTTATTTTTATTTTTTATTTTTATTATCTGTATTTTCATTATCTTTATTTTCATTTTTATTCTTTATTACTTTTATTTTATTTCTATCTTTATTATTTTAATTGTTTTTTATTTTATTTGGATTATTTTTATTTTTATTTTATTTTTATTTTTGGCACTTATTTTTTTTATTTTTGAATGTTCAATTTTTTATTCATATTATTTTCGTTTTTTATTCTCTTCTATTATTGTTATTATCTTTATTTATAGTTTTATTATTTGTATTTTGGGACTTTTATCTCTTTTTTTTCACTTTTTATTCTTATTTTCGTTTTTTTATTTTTATTTTTTATTTTATATTTTTATTATTTTAATTTGTTCAATTTTATTTGTATTTTTATGACCTTTATTTCTATTTCTATCACTTTTCATTATTTTTATTTCTATAATTTTTTTCATTTTTATTTTTTTTTTTATTTTAGTATCTCTATTTTTATTTTCATTTTTATTACTTTTATTTGCAATGCCTGCTTACCAGAGTGCATGAAATATCACAGGATATTGGACTCAAGATAAATAGAAGAAAGACAGAGATGATAACAAAAATGGCAATGGAAGATGAAATATTATTGAAAGAAGAAAGGATTAACGAGGGGGAATTAATTTAATATTTAGGAACTATGGGGCCGTATTCATAAAGAAAAGGATATGCTTATACTTGCAAAATATGAAGGAAATCCTTCTACTTGTATTCATAAACATCTCAAGCAAAAGCTTCTACTTTTAGAGCAAAAGCATATCCTTATAATCACATAAAAGTAAATGGTTATACATAAAGAAGACCCTTAATTCATATAAAGAGCATATGCTTCGAAAAAGCTGCAGTTCGAAGAGAAAGGTTGTTCTCTCCGATTCTCAGCACGATGGCAGATTTTGTGGATGTGAGGCATGTTAAACAATACATGCCCCATTTACCCACACTTGATCGTGATTTCAAGATGTTATTCCGTTTTGAAGAACAAAATGTACAGTGGCTTGCGGACAGATATCTTGTCCACACCTGGAATCTCGATGAAATATCAAGGTTAAGCCATAACTTGGTGATATGCATTTTACATTTGCTTTTGCATGTATAAACGGTTGGGAGAATACGAAGGCAGCTGTATTTAGGGATGTATGTATGTACAAACAGTATATATGTATGTATGTATATATGTATGTATGTATGTATATGTATATATATATATATATATATATATATATATATATATATATATATATGTATATATGTGTGTGTGTGTGTGTGTGTACAGGACATGCAAATATACTGTATTCATATAATATATGAATATAGTTTATATATATATAATATATATATATGTATATGTATGTGTGTGTGTATATATATATATATATATATATATATATATATGTTATATATATGTATATGTATGTATATATTATATATATGTATATGTATGTATTTATATGTCTGTGTATATATATATATATATATATGTATATATACATTGTATAAATATACATATATACACAGAATATTCATATACTGTAAAAGCTTATGTACTTGCATGTATACACACACACACACACACACACATATATATATATATATATATATATATATATATATATATATATATATATATATATATCGATTCATTCCAGAAATAGATTGTTCTAAATCCCAAACCTGAAATAATGTAGCTGAAATCAACTATTTCAATTCGGTTTGCTTTGAACCTCAATTACCCTTCGCCCTTCTTCCGGGTATCTTAAAGTTTCCTTCAAACTGCAAAGTTGAGCGTTTAGCGTATTCAAAACTTTTCAACTCAAATCCATAAATCATATCACGTAGTTTATTATTATTATTATTATTATTATTATTATTATTATTATTATTATTATCATTATTATTATTGTTGTTGTTATTATTGTTATGAAACAAGAATGGAATTTTTCGCGAGTCCTAAAAGAATTCGGAAGAAAATCTTCTCGGATTTCCAAATGGCTTCAGAAGAAATATTCATAGACTTAGCATAGAATTCTGAATGCCTCCAGAACGGAATCTCAGAACGGTATCGGAAGAAAACTTTCCCGGATTTCCAAATGGCTTCAGAAAAAATAGCCATAGACTTAGCATGGAATTCTGAATGCCTCCAGTACGGAATCTCAGAACGGTTTCGGAAGAAAACTTTCCCGAATTTCCAAAAGTCTTCAAAGGACATGGCCGTATATTTAACATGGATTTCTGAATGACTCCAGAACTGAAATTTCCAGGAGCAGTCCTGAACAACTCCTCCCCGAGCTTCAAATAACTTCTGAAGACCTGATCTTCATTTTTTCAAACGTAGCCTGCAACACCTCACATGATCTGTATGTAGCTGGCGAATTCTAACCAAAGAATTGCGTGTCAATAGGAGTAAGAGGAAATGAGTTGATGACTGGGAGAAGGATTTCACTTAACTCACAGAGATCGCGTTCTGGCGGAATAGGAAGCTGCCGGTAAGAATTATGTGTTACGTCTTCAGAACACCATCAACTACAGATGGTTTTGGTTGCTGCCGAAGTTGCCGATCGTTCATTTTATATCGCCCGACCTATAGAAAGACACGGGATCTTCCGTTGGCAGCTGAGCTTTGAAGATCATAATGTATGCACCTTGAAGGATCCTTTGCTTGGGCTTTTGCGACGATGTCTTATTAAAGGAGACTCTTGGAAAAAGTACGAGGCTTTGTATCGGTGCAAAAACGGATTGCGGGGAATGAGGATGGAGGCAGAATGGTTTAACTGAACGGTGAGTGACATGTAGTTCTTCAACAGGATTGTCCCAAAATTCGCCATTGAAGTAAGGACATATCCAGACGACATTGGTAAATATATCATGTTGCTCGTCATTTACTTTGGCATGATAGTGTATACGGAGAAATCGATAGTATTCATCTCTTTACTCATTGCCCAGATAGGTAAAGAATAAATGCCTTCGATTTCCCTGAGGAATCTGACGAAGTGAGGACTCGCGGCACTGAAATCTCTTTTGAAATCTAGAAGGACACTGACGAACTAAGGAAAAGAGACAATGAAATCTCAAAAAGAAACAGATAATCTAATGAAAGAAGATCTTGAAAACTAGAAGACAGGAGAGAACAGCGAAGAGGAGCCTCTAATTCCAGAGGTAAGACACCTAAGAATAGAGAGCCTCTAATGCTAGAAGTAAGGCATCTCAAAATATAGATCGAAGACCCTCTAATGCTAAAAGTATGGAACCTAGAAATATATGTCAAAGAACTTCTAATGCTAGAAGTGTGGGAGCTAAACAGACAGGTCAAAGAAATTCTAATGTTAGAGGTGTGGGAGCTTTAAAGAGAGGTCAAAGAACTTCTAATGCTTGAGGTAAGGGAGCTGAAAAGAGGTCAAAGAACTTCTAATGCTAGAGGTGTGGGAGCTAAAAATAAGTCAAAGAACTTCTAATGCTAGAGGTGTGGGAGCTAAAAAGAGGTCAAAGAACTTCTAATGCTAGAGGTGTGGGAGCTAAAAAGAGGTCAAAGAACTTCTAATGCTAGAGGTGTGGGAGCTAAAAAGAAGTCAAAGAACTTCTAATGCTAGAGTTGTGGGAGCTAAAAAGAGGTCAAAGAACTTTTAATGCTAGAGGTGTGGGAGCTAAAAAGAGGTCAAAGAACTTCTAATGCTAGAGGTGTGGGAGCTAAAAAGAAGTCAAAGAACTTCTAATGCTAGAGGTGTGGGAGCTAAAAAGAGGTCAAAGAACCTCTATTGGTAGAGGTGTGAGAGCTAAAAAGAGGTCAAAGAACTTCTAATGCAAGGGGTGTGGGAGCTAAAAAGAGGTCAAAGATCTTCTAATGCAAGGGGTGTGGGAGCTAAAAAGAGGTCAATGAACTTCTAATGCAAGGGGTGTGGGAGCTAAAAAGAGGTCAAAGAACTAATGCAAGGGGTGTGGGAGCTAAAAAGAGGTCAAAGAACTTCTAATGCAAGGGGTGTGGGAGCTAAAAAGAGGTCAATGAACTTCTAATGCAAGGGGTGTGGGAACTAAAAAGAGGTCAAAGAACTTCTAATGCAAGGGGTGTGGGAACTGAAAAGAGGTCAAAGAACTTCTAATGCAAGGGGTGTGGGAGCTAAAAAGAGGTCAAAGATCTAATGCAAGGGGTGTGGGAGCTAAAAAGAGGTCAATGAACTTCTAATGCAAAGGGTGTGGGAGCTAAAAAGAGGTCAAAGATCTTCTAATGCAAGGGGTGGGGGAGCTAAAAAGAGGTCAAAGAACTTCTAATGCAAGGGGTGTGGTAGCTAAAAAGAGGTCAAAGAACTTCTAATGCAAGGGGTGTGGGAGCTAAAAAGAGGTCAAAGAACTTCTAATGCAAGGGGTGTGGGAACTAAAAAGAGTTCAAAGAACTTCTAATGCAAGGGGTGTGGGAGCTAAAAAGAGGTCAAAGAACTTCTAATGTAAGGGGTGGGGAAGCTAAAAAGAGGTCAAAGAACTTCTAATGCAAGGGGTGGGGGAGCTAAAAAGAGAGGTCAAAGAACTTCTAATGCAAGGGGTGTGGGAATTAAAAAGAGGTCAAAGAACTTCTAATGCAAGGGGTGTGGGAGCTAAAACGAGGTCAAAGAACTTCTAATGCTAGAGGTGTGGGAGCTAAAAAGAGGTCAAAGAACTTCTAATGCTAGAGGTGTGGGAACTAAAAAGATGTCAAAGAACTTCTAATGCAAGGGGTGTGGGAGCTAAAATGAGGTCAAAGAACTTCTAATGCTAGAGGTGTGGGAACTAAAAAGAGGTCAAAGAACTTCTAATGCAAGGGGTGTGGGAGCTAAAACGAGGTCAAAGAACTTCTAATGCTAGAGGTGTGGGAACTAAAAAGAGGTCAAAGAACTTCTAATGCTAGAGGTGTGGGAACTAAAAAGAGGTCAAAGAACTTCTAATGCAAGGGGTGTGGGAGCTAAAACGAGGTCAAAGAACTTCTAATGCTAGAGGTGTGGGAACTAAAAAGAGGTCAAAGAACTTCTAATGCAAGGGGTGTGGGAGCTAAAACGAGGTCAAAGAACTTCTAATGCAAGGGGTGGGGAAGCTAAAAAGAGGTCAAAGAACTTCTAATGCAAGGGGTGTGGTAGCTAAAAAGAGGTCAAAGAACTTCTAATGCAAGGGGTGGGGGAGCTAAAAAGAGGTCAAAGAACTTCTAATGCAATGGGTGGGGGATAGATGTCGCCAGCGAGGCTATGGGGAACGCGCGGCGGCGTCTGTGTTCTTTCTGATGCGTAAACTTAATTAAATATAAGTAAAAAACAGGGCATTAAATACGTATTATAAATACTAAACTCTTTCTTATCTTGACAGCACAAATGAAATCTTACAAGTTCCAACATGTAACTAAGCGCTCCCGAAACACGAGTCAACCTTTTACTTCTGCAAGGAGGATATCCTCGCAAGTAAAAGGTAATCATTATGAATATGAAAAGAAAGATTTGCTTATACTTCTACCTTTTGCTTCAGAGTATTACCTTGTACTTCTACCTTATGCTTACAAGGATATCTTTCATTTTTATGAATACCTCCCATGATCTCCAATACAAGGTCTTTAGAATTAGAGTTTAATAAAAGATTGAAAAAAGCAAAACAGACAATAACCAGGTTAAGTAAAATTTGGAAATCAAATCGCCTGCAATTACATGTAGAAATCTGATTATATATCAGTTTACTGAGATTGGTGTTACTGTATAGACATGAGTCATGGTATGATAATTAATGAAACAATATCCTATAGATTTAGTAGATTTGAGAACAAAACCCTCGGAAGGATATTGGGAGGTAAATGGCAGGACTAGATTAGAAATGAAACTATAAGAGAGATTACTCGAGTACCATATGCGGATGAGATTAAGATGAGGGGTAGATGGAGATGTTTTGCGCATGCTCTTTTCACTCCCCAAGAGAGATTAGTTCGTCAAACGTTCAGCTGGGCTCCACAAGGCCATAAAGGAGTTGGAAGACCTAGGCCTACATGACTGATAACTATGAAGCGTGAAGTAGGAGATGATGAATGGGGAAGTATTGAATTAAAAGCTCAAGACAGAGACAACTGGCGAAAGCTAACCGAGGCTCTTTGCGTCAATAGGCGTAGGGGGAGATGATGTTGATGATGTCTTATTTTATTTCTATGTTTTATTTCTATTTTTGTTTTTATTTTTAGTTTGTATTTTTTGTATTTTTATTATTTTTATTTTTAATTTATTTTTATTTATTATTTCTATTGCTTTTATTTTTACTTTATAATTGTTATTTTTATAATTTTTCTTATTTTTTGTTATATATAATTATTATTTTTATTTTTATTTTAATTTTCATTAGTCTTATTATTTTTGTTTATATTTTTTTTTATTTTTATTATTTATTCTAATTACTTTTACTTATGTTATCTCTATTTTTAATTCCATTATTTTATTTTTTTGTGTTACTTTTGTTTTTAATATTTTTTTATTTTTATTTGTATTACTTTTGTTTTTAATATTTTTTTTTACTATATTTGTTTTTATTTATATGGTTTTGATTTCTATTATTTTATTCTTTTATTTTTGCTATTCTTATTTTTATTTTGAGTACTTTTGTTTTTATTATTTTATTTTTATTTGTAGTTTTATTGTCTTTATTGGTATTCTTATATTTTTTTTATTCTTTTTATTGAATTGGCAATTTTATTATATCTATTTTTATATTTATTATTTTTACTTCAATTTTAATATTCTTTTATATCAATTGTTATTTTATTTTATATTTTCATATTATGATACTTTATTTTCATTATCTTTTTTTTATTTTTATTATTTCTATTTTTATTTTATAATTAATTTCATCTTTATTTTTTTATTTTTCATTTCATATATAATTATAATTTTTAATTCTATTTTTTTTTTATTACTTTTATTATTTTTACTATTTTATTTTCATTTTTATCAATTTATTGTTTTTATTATTTTTATTTTCATTTTTATTTTTATATTTTTATTTTATTTTTATTTCTATTATCTTTATTTTTTTATAAGATAGGCCTCTTTAATTTTTTCACAATCTAGGTATCATAGTGAATCGGAAGAAGTCCATCCTAGTGTCAAAACAAAGACTTGTCTAACTCGGAATGGACATTGACACAGTCCTCGAGATAACCTTCCCATCTTAGGACAGGGTAGCTTTCCCTTTCCTTCATCAGCCCTTAGCGGCCAGCTCACCAGTGGCAGAAGTTACAGGGTCATCAGTATCCGTGAAACGTTTAGCTCCAAATAGTCGCCTTCGCCTATAGTCGCTCCATTGGGAGTTGAAGGGCACTGGTCTTGACATCTCGACCACCCTTTTCATTAGTCCTGATAGGGGAAGAGTCCAGGTATGATCTCGCACCTTCTAAGGGGTTCTCCTATTATGACTCCTCCTCCAGAGCTCCTGTTGTTCACGGACGCAGCAAAGGAAGGTTAGGGAGCACACCTCCGACAACATATACCATTAAGACTGTGGTCTGAACAAGAGCATCGATGCCATATAAATGTGCTGGAACTGCGAGCAGCTCTTCTTGCACTTCAACACTTTTGCCCTCTTTTAACAGGTCACTTGGTGGTGTTTATGAGTGACAACACCACCGCAGTGTCTTATGTGAACAAACAAGGAGGTAGCCTACCATGTCACTACAGCTTTGCCAACTAGCAGTAGAGATTCACAGGTGGGCAGGGCCTAACTCAATTACTCTGACAGCCCTCTTCATTCCAGACAGAAAGAACATCGTAGCGAACAAACTGAGCAGGAACATGCAGGTGGTTGGCCCTGAGTGGTCCTTGAATCCTCTGATAGCTACCGAGATCTTGACCTTGTGGGGTTTGTTGACTATTAACCTACTTGCGACCTCAGTAAACCACAAGCTCCCAGCTTTCTGCTCACCGGGGCCAGACCCGGAAGCAGTGCTCCAGGATGTGTCCTAACACCCATGGCATGGCCTCAATGTTCATGCTTTTCTGCCGTTCTGCCTAATAAGGAATGTCTTAAATCTGGTTTGAGCCACTCCCAACCTCAACATGACTGTAGTGGCTCCAAAATAGCCCCAAGAAGATTGGCACCCAGACCTTCTACTTTTGCTGATAGAGATTCCGAGGGAATTGCCTCCTCTTCCCGACCTGTTGCGTCAACCACAGGCGTAGATCTACCACAGAACAATGGAATAGCTTTGGCTTCACGTGTGGAGGTTTCTAGCATCTCCTCTCAGAGAAAGGCTTTTTGCGTGAAGCTGTAATAGAGATGTTTAGATACCTCCAGAAGTCTTCAACCTCCATGTATTAAGCCAAGTGGGCCATCTTCTGTTTTTGGTGTCATGGAAGGTACATTTCTCCAATTGTAGCCTCTATCCTTTTGGAAACCCCCCTGCCTGCTGATCTGCTGGACTGGGGTTCGAGTCTTGCTTAAGCTCAATAGTTTTTTGTATTGTCTAAAACCTCCCCAGACAATACAATAAGGATGGGGAGTTTGGGGGCGCTTATAGGTCTACCTGCTGAGTCATCAACAGCCATTGTTCAGACCATCTCTGGTCCTAGCATTGGTGGAGAGGGTGCTTGGGTGCAGATTATATGTATATATGGTCAGTCTTTAGGTCATTGTACTGCCACCTAAGGCATTGTCGCTGTCCCTTGCCTCTGTCATTTTCGAGTGGCCTTTAAAAATAAGCAATATTTTACTTTACTTCCGAAAGGTGAAATGCTATCGCTCAGTCTTGAGCCAGGTCAGAACTTGAAAGAATTTCTACAGAGTATTGGTTTATATCATGAGCTTCAATTAATTTAATTAATTTATTTTTTTCATCCATTTAATCCCTTATTATTTTGCATTTAGATGTTATTGTATGAAAGTTGTGATTGGTTTTATAGGTTAAAATGATAACCAGATTTTGTGAGTGCACTGGTATGATTGATTAATTTGCATTATATAAAAGTGTATGACCTTTGATGCCCAGTTCAGTTCTTTAGACTGAAAGTTGATGTTTCCTCTTCGGTAGAGCTTTCCATGCTCATACAAGTTTTGAGCAAACCTGTCCTCCGTTAGAGGCGAGACCTCGTTTTCTAATTAGGGCACCCTATAAACTGTTGAGGCTTTCCTTGGACAGGAACCTCGCCCTTAAAACAGTTTTCTTGCTTGTCCTAGCATCCACTAAGTGGGTTAGCGAGCTGAATGGTCTCTCCTGTAATGTCTCTCATACCGGGGGATGGAGGTAGGTCTCGTTCTCCTTTGTCCCTGAGTTTATTGCCCAAGCCCAGAATCTGTCAGTTCCAGATTCCAGGTTTTTGTCATTCCAAATCGCTTGCCTTAAAAAGGTAATCAACAATCCTGATCAGGTGCCAACTCAAATGTGCACACATACTCCGACCACACCTGCAACATCTTTTCATTAGCACAGGGAGGGTAAACAAGAAGGGACCAAAATTACAATCTCTTCTTTTCTAAGGAAGGCCATTGACCGTACCTTTTTGCCACCCTCATCTTCCTCCCCAGGGAAAGATCTAGTTAGAGCACACGATGTCAGGAGGGTTTGTATAACCCTATAATTTAAGAGTAATCTCTCTTTCATGCAGGGACTACAGACAGGTGTGTGGAAACGTCAGACAAAGTTTACTACCCGTTACCTAGGGGAATCAACCCACAGGTATCTAGGCACCTTTTCCCTAAGGCCTGTAGTAGCTGCATAGCAGGTGCTATAGCTACTTTGGCTCGTCTCACATGACCATTAGCATCAGATCGAGGAAGGGAGGTTACGTGTTAGTCTGGAATGGAAGTGAAGAATGACTGGAATTTTCTTTTTATTTCTATCTTCCCCACTTTTTGGGCACATCTTCGAAAACCCTGTCAGCTGGAATTGACTTGACTGCAGGTAAGCCCCACTCAGCCAGGAGCTGTTCTGTAATGTAACATAACATCGTCATTCCCTACGCTCTTTGCAAGGAGTATAAAGTAAGCAGGCTAACCCATTACTATACATATGCCACATGGTGTGAACCAAGCAAACCCACTAGGATATAATATGCTACTTTATTGGAACCAGGCAAACCTATTGATATACATATACCTCAGCGTTACAGTACAGAATTTCTGCTCAATGTCCTTTATTACATGGGACGTGTACCCACTGGTATAGTTACACCACTACACTGGTGCACGAGGTGTAAGGAACCTGAACTCTCATTACATACAAGGTCCATGTTTATGAATCCTGGGATTAGTTTTCTAAACAGTTGGAACAGGAACTTCCCCTCTCCTAGGATGAGTCTCCTATGTAAAAGGATGAAGCTTGTATTTGTACTGAAACAAATTACGAATTTGGAGAAAGTTTGTATTTTTCCTAACTACACAAACCTGAGTCCTTTACTCATACTTTCCCACCATCACAAAGCCCCTAGAAAGTTCCAGCTACAATCAAAGTGACTACTGAGTGAGAAAGCATGGGGGCGGAGCTTCCATGCCCCCATTTGGTAACTACTGACCACCTGTTTACACCTCATTCTAACATTTTAACTACCGTGTATTCCAGCTTCGCCGTAATCTCTCCTATGTAGAGGAGAAAGGCAATGTATATAGAATGAGCATCTTGGATGAAGGTTTGTATAATTTGGAAAAATACAAATTATTTCAAAATTCGTCTTTTTTAATATTGCTTAATCCTTTATGATATATAAATAGATATGAAAATAGAACTTGTGAGTGTTGTATCAAATCTTGATTTGTTTTCATGGCTTCAAATCACCTGTTGTTCTTATACTGTCTTTTTTTGCAATATCGTTGGAAGATTTTATAATTTAATTGAAAATTATGGATAAAAATTGCTAAAGGAGAAAGATTTATTATTCTTAAAAACTGCCCTCTTATTAGTTTCGAATGGAATGGAAGCATGTCTTTCAGGAAGATAAATATTCTTTACGCCCTACTCCTACTCTGGGCTGATCCTTGAGATTTTGGGGGGATTTTTCCCTCCTTGCAGGGATTATTTTCTTTTATGAAAATCTTCACCATCTATTCTTTTCGGTAGAGGAAAATGACAAAGTTTTAAAATCACAGTTTTATATGACCCACGTCTAACTTTAGGCTTGACTCACTTTAACGTTGCCATAAGGAGCCTACCTATGTAGGATTTATAGACCTCATAATTGTGCTACTTTTATCATCTCATGTTTGCTGTTCAGATCAGCTTTTACAGTTTTGATCCCCCTTTGGATTCATGTATTCCTATGATGTGCAATTAACACCGTAGTACTGAACATGCAATTTATATACTTTGAATAGTCTTGTTTTTCATGTATAAGATCATCATGTTAAGTCAGTTCAAAATTATGGTAAATATTTTTGTTTTGGGACAAGTTAACAGTTTATGTGTTATTTGTCTTATTCTTTTTACATTGCTATCTATTTTATTCTCACATTCCTCTTTCATATTTTATTCTTTACTTCTTAATCTTTTTTCAGTACTGGGTAGGATTCCATACATCGGCCCATGATCTTTAGTATTTAGTTTTTCCAAAGTAGTTGCAGTTTGACAATAATAATAATAATAATAATAATAATAATAATAATAATAATAATAATAATAATAATAATAATAATAATAGATGATGTTGTGAGCATATAGATAACTAAAGATATAACAGATTTTCTGTCCTTCATACCATTTATACAAAATGTGGAAAATCTGTCTGATAAACTGTCTATTTTCATTTCAAAATTTTGTTCTCGCTAAAAGAGGGGGTCCACCTTCCTTGCTGGAGGAAGTTTATTTGACCTCTTTTTCACCTCACTATTATAAAAGGTTATTGTTTTTTAAATTTCCCAATTTTTCAGTTAAACAAACAAAACTTTCCCTTCTCTGCCTTTGTCAGTTATATGCGCATAAAAGCAAAAATACAGAATCTTTGAATTGAGATCAGTAAATAGAGTGACTAAGAAGGGTTTAGAAACCGCTAAGAGTTTTAATTATACCTTTCCGCTGAGATACGATAAGAGATGGCATTGAAAGGGCGAAAGGGAACAGAGTCCCTTCAGTTATTACGGAAGGAGACCCATTAAAAAAAAAAAGAAGAAGAAAAAAAAAAAACTCATTTGATTACCTAAAGGGTAAGTCATGAAGAACGTAAAGTTTAGGAAAGTCGGATGCTTTCTTTGGTGAATTACTTGTTATGTAATATATATATATATATATATATATATATATATATATATATATATATACTTGTGCATAGTATAAATGTATATCTATATATCTATGTATACATATACATACACACACACACACACACACACACATATATATATATATATATATATATATATATATATATATATATATATACATACAAATACACACATACACATACACATATATATATATATACATATATATATATATATATATATATATATATATATATATATATATGTATTGATATTGATGTATTTAAATATATTTGAGTGTGTTATTTGTATATTAGCAACTATTCAATCATTGATTTCTGTGTTACATAAATTGAGCTTATGTGGAGGAAAAGAAAAACAGAAAGAGCGCGATGTATGAATTTCATGCGAGGTACTAAAGTCAGTTTGATAGAAGTTTCCAAGTAGGGCATTTAGTATCCTTGAAGTTGCATAAGCTATAATTTATGAGTTTCTTTTTTCCATAGAGTTTACTGGGTAAAATTCAATGAATAGTGGGTGGTTTGTTTACGAAAGTCATTCCTTTTGAGCAGCTGGCTGATAGGAAGAGAAATATAGCATGCTGATGTGAAACACTAATTTGATTGTACGTCTGTTTGGCGATGTAAAAGCTGAATTGTATGAGAATGGCATTTGTTTATTTTTTATAATTATAATTTTAAAAGTAATGTAATTCACTGTATTTATCCTGAAGTGAAGGATGTTATTTCAACTTGATATATAATCAATTT
>NC_090732.1:38691713-38694213 GCF_036898095.1 Palaemon carinicauda | reverse complement strand
AGTGATAAGATGTTATTTTTTTTTTATTGCGGGGACACAGGGTGGGCGGATCTAGCTGACTGAGAGAGCCGTCTGGCGTGGCGTGAGTACAAGTGCGAGAGAGCGATACTTGGTAACTCTGATGCTTATGCCCGGCCCCCAACGCTTCCCAAGTCTCTGGGAAGTTTCTAGAAGTAGCTAGGTTTTCGTATATAAAGGCAAAACCAGGGTTAGATAGATGGATAGAGAACTGCAGCCTTAAGACAGCCATCTGCCCCTCTCCCTCTATTGCACGCAGTTCAGAGTATTGTTTTAAAAGTGTTCAGTACCTGTAGTGTGTGTGTCCTCTCCAAAGTGATTTTGTGCCCCTGCGTATAAAGATTCTCTTAGAGTTCTTGTAAACGGGCCTGTAGGAAGGTTAGGTATTTGTATTGTGATCCGGTTATCTATTTTCGTTAGGTGGCAACCTTAAATATTGTATTCAGATTCAATTTCAATGAAACAAGTGATTGTATAATTTTCGTAAGTGTTATTTCTTTTTTCTTAGTCTAAGGATTATTCAGATATAACATTTAAAGTCGAGTCATTATATAATTTTCAGATCATAACATTTTTGTCTTAATCTAAGTTTTGTTCAGACTTAATATTTCGAGTGATTGTAATTGTTGTTATGTAAAATCTTTTCCGAAGTGTTGTAATTTATGTAGAATATATTTGTTTTTGTAAAGAGTGTATTATTCCAATTACCATTGTTTAGAATAGTTACACTGGTATCCTGTTAATGAACCATAGTAAGTTTATTCGTTACAATAATTACCCAGTTTAGTTTTGAGTGTACTTATAAGACCTTTGGATATTCATTGTTTTATATATTGCTGTCTGGGAGTTATTTAAGTGTCTCAGAATTCGTGTATTAGTATTTTAAAGTGTAACAGTTTTAATGTAAAAGTAAACAAGTGAGTTTGGAATTCGAGAGTTTGATTAACTTGCCAGTCGTAGTATATATTATATTATATGTTTGATTACCAGTAACGAGCCATAGTATGATATATTTTTGGTGCCCAGACCCGGGAGCCATAATTGTATAATGTATATATATATATATATATATATATATATATATATATATATATATATATATATATATATATATATATATATATATATATATATATATATATCATCCCTTTTGAGTGGGGATACTTTAATGTGGTGAAAGGGTTTACATATCGCCATGATCAGCAAAGCTGTACTAGTCAGGGCCACCCATAATAGGTTGGTTAGTTGTCGGACCAAAATCTCTCACCATCACCAATCCGCACTGGTCAGGGTGGTAATAAAAACTAGCCAAACCCTAGACATGAATTGACATGTATAGGGCCTTTGTCCTACAGTGGACTAGAAACGGCTGCATTTGTTGTTGCTGATATATATATATATATATATATATATATGTATATATATATGAATTCATATGTATAAATAAATATATGATATCTATCTATATATATATATATATATATATATATATATATACATATATATATATATATATATATATATATATATGTATACACACACACATAGGGTTTTTATGTGTCTGTATGTGTGTTTGATTCCCTATGAGAGTTTGGGTACAGCAGGATGGAGGCAAAGTAAGAGGCTAAAAAGTGGGTGCATCTCTGGGCCGGAAAGACAGTGTTGAGACCCTTTAGTAATACCTATAATCACATTATGAGGTGGACTGAGAACACTAGCCTTTATGTAGGAAAAGTTTTCGGAAGGCAAATGAGCAATTAAAAAGCAGTATATACTGTACTTTTGTGGCTGATGTACATTTGTGCATTTATAGAAGCATGTTTACTAGTTATTTGTTTTGTTGTTAAAATGCCAAAGCTCTCTCCATGTTTCTCTTATTTTGTCATTACGACATAATCTAATCCATTGCAAGAACAGTAACAAAAAGATTTTATGCTTAGACTGTAAGGCATACAATTTGATCATGAAAGAAACAATTTTTGGTACAAGACAGGAACATAAATGGTTGTCTACCTCTCTGTGTCACTCACTGTCCAAAGGAAAAGGAAACCCTTTTGGCTAATGTTTTTGACAATGAACATAGCAAGGAGAGATTCAGTTTGCCCCATTCCTGTCTTTTTGAAGCTTAACTAACTAGTTTAGGTTTTCGGTCATGTGTGATTAGAGACCTTTTACTGGACTTGATGGTTATGGAGATGTCCACCCAAATATTATTTTTCCTTTAAGATTTTGTAAAGCAGCGGAATTCTGAGCTTCTAAGTCTTCTCATTTTTCACAAGTTATCAAAAAGAGTTTCGTTTGCACTTGTTGTAGATTAAGTAATGACACACCATATTATTTAAAGATTTTGAACGTCTGTTGGCTAAACGTCTAAAAAGATACGCTGAAGGTAATCATATGTTCCATAGTTTGCAGTTCGGCTTTCACAAAGACCTTTGGGCATGTGATACCCTTCATACAATTTCCAATATTGTACAGAAAT
>NC_090732.1:38666713-38686713 GCF_036898095.1 Palaemon carinicauda | reverse complement strand
TGGGCCAGACTTGAAAATACGGCCTTTAGTACATTAAATCATGACCGATTTTTAATACTAGAGGCCTCTAAATAACGTAGCTTCTGGGTTTTAAAAGAAACACTTAACAAAATCTTGACCTCTGTATTCACCTGGAGTCTTGGAAAATATCTACAGTAGTGCAAATGATAACTAGCTTGCAATGTACGTACATAGAAGTTAGATTACAATCAGACAAAACGAGATAAAAATAGGACCAAAGATTAGTATTGATAACATCAAAACATTGTTTTATAAAACGATGAATGGAAATAAAAGTAATAGAATCAAAATCAATATCTTAACATGTTACGATGTCCTTGAATAATTATAAAACATTGTCGTAAAATCAAGTAATTTAGCTAATTCAAGAGATAGAGCGTTATGGGGTCCTATGGCTGACCAGATAGTACTACATTGAATTCCTCTCTCTGATTACGGTTCATTTTTTCCTTTGCCTCCACATACACTGAATAGTCTGGCCTATTCTTTTCACATTCTCCTGTCGTCATACACCTGACAGCACGGAGATCACTAAACAATTCTTAGCTAAGGGGTTAACTACTGCACTGTAATTGCTCATTGGCTACTTTCCTCTTGGTAAGGGTAGAAGAGACTCTTTCGCTATAGTGAGCAGCTCTTCTAGGAGGACACTCCAGAATCAAGCCAGTGTTCTCGAGTCTGGGGTAGTGCCATAGCCTCTGTACCATGGCCTTCCACTGTCTTGAGTCAGAGTTCTCTTGCTTGAGGGTACACTCGGGTACACTATTCTACCTAATTTCTCTTCCTTTTATATTTTCAAGTTTTTATATAGCATATATATGGAAGATCAGACTTCAGGTTGTTACTGTTTTTAAAATATTTCATTTTAATTGAACATTACTTATCTTGTAGTTTATTCCCTTGTTTCCTCTCCTCACTGGGCTATTTTTCTCTGTGGAGCCCATGGGCTTATAGCATCTTGCTTTTCCAATTAGGGTTGTAGCCTAGCTTGTAATAATGATAATAACAACAATAATAATAATGATAATAATAATAATAATATTGTAAACCTGTAAGGTATAACACATGTATAACACTGAAGCTTTTATGACTAGTACTTAAAATAATATCAGCAGAACAAACAATGGTCGGCGACCTTAAAACCAAATTAAAGTGTATGCTTATCTAATTTGGGAGTTACATTAATTTTCTCAGCCTTTTAGCACTTTCTACCTCTAAGTGCTTACTACTTCTAATCTTTCGCTTTTACAGTTCCTTTCCTATGATTCTGACACATTTATTCCACCATATCTATAAAACACTAATTTTCTTGTGTTTAATTGTTTTAACATTATTTGTAACAGTCACTTATGACTACCGCTGTATGTTTTCAATTCATCTTGTAATCTCCCAATTCTTTATCTGTTCAATTCTATTGAAGCAGAATTTAAAATATTCTCATGACTATGCTTGTAGCAGGTATCATTAGCAAAGCTTGTTAAAGAATGCACATAAAGGCCGCTCATGAATGGTAGAGGCAAGGGACAGTGACATTGCCCTATCAAGCAGGACAATGCCCTAGAGGCTGACCATACATACATATGATCAGCGCCCAAACCCCCTCTCCACCCAAGTTTGGACCAAAGAGGGCCAGGCAGTGGCTGCTGATAACTCAGCAGATAGACCTATTGGCTCCCCCAAACCCCCCAACCTTAGCTCACAAAGATGGTAAGGTTACAGCGACCAAAGCAACTAACGAGTTTGAGCGGATCTCGAACCCTAGTCTAGCAATCACCAGGCAAGGACGCTGCCACCAGGCGACCACAACCCCTAAAGAACTTTTGTATTATTGAGCGCATATAATTACTGCCATCGTATGAATGTATAGCAAGTGTTTATCACAAATGTTGACCTATTTCAACTCGCTCTAGGCAGTTCCGCGTTCTGATGATTACTGTCATTTATTCAAAATGTGTAACTTAAGGAGATGAGCAAACACACAATTTTGGCGTTTGACGTCATCCGTTCTTTTAGTGGCCTGTGAGGACCTCACTTTACATATGGTACTGAAATGTGTATTTATATTAGACTAATTGAAGGTTATGACATTACTAATAGTATTTCATTAAATTTTAAAAAGATGTTCCTTGTCCTAAGAATTTGCAGAAGCATTAGTAAGGTTGATTAGAAATTCACGCATAGAAAATTTTACTCAAAAGATACTAAAATAGAGACTGATTTTCGAAATTGGCAATGAATTTAAAAAATAAAAGGACTAGTGTAGGAGTAGAAAAAAACAAACTTATGTTATAATAAAAAATCAGCTAATCAAGCGTTTATGTCTGCTGTTTGCATAAAAAAAACACATCAGACATATTGTTTAATCAGCAAAGTACGCAGCCTATCTTTAAGCCAAACAAAACTTATTTGTCCAGGTTCATATCTGTTGTATACCGTAGAATATATAAGAAAGTATTGAATAAATAAAAACAGCGTCTCTAGCAAGCAGATATCAAGCATTATCATCACTATGACTATTGGAAGTGTGTAAGAACACAAGAATTAATTGCAAGTATCCCGGCAACAATTGATAATAGCAGGGTAATTGATATACTGCTAGATCTAGAAAGGCGTATGGATACTATCTGAATCATCTTCCAAGGAGCTGCTTCAGAAATTCTAGGATAAGAATATGAAACTTCTCAAGAGGGAATCCGGTTATTTCCTTCTAATATATCAGTGGGAAATTTATTACAGTTTTCTTTTCTAATTAGAAACACCTGTATGTATATATATATATATATATATATATATATATATATATGTGTGTGTGTGTGTGTGTGTGTACGTATGTGTATGTATATATACATGTATATATATATATATATATATATATATATATATATATATATATATATATATATATATATATATATATATATATATATATATATATATATATATAGCGTGTACATAGTATGCAAATGCGAGGGAAGATTCGCCCAAGAAATACAAAAAAAAAAAAAACATTAGTGCAAATTAGAAATTAATTTTAGGAGAATATGTTGCTATTGCCGCCCTGGCTCTGCCGAAAAAAATATATTAACTTCATCTTGTTTCTCGTTTTTCCATAATTTGACTCCTGCATTGGCTACAGTTTATCAGTAAAAGCTACGAATTAATGTTTTTACCATTTGCTTGAAGGAAAAACATAAGTGTTCTGTACAATTGAAGTCCAATTTAAAGAGGGTGGGCCAAATTAAAGTGGTGCTATATAGTAATTGTGATACGAAGGGATATTTAAGGAAAAGAAAAAACTTTGGATCTAAACAGATTAAGAAAAAAAAAAATCAATGCTATGAAATTCTCAGGACCAGAATATGCAGATTCTTTCTTTCATGATGTTACACCCAAATCTTGTTGGTTTCAATTTGAAAGTATATAGGTTTGTAAGATTTAAAAAAAAAAAATCCATGCATTGAAATTTATTACCATGAAATATTTTTGTTAATTTACATGCTCTATTTTCTATAAGAATGTGAGTGTATATGCACAATTCAGTGATTAATATTCACTTCTAAATTTGCTTTATAAAGTCGGTTGTATATTATATAAATTCTTTTTCAAAGCACAGTAGTGTCATGCAACGACTATGTGGATGTTTATACACAAAGTCTTCTCCCAAAAGAGTTATGCTGCAGACTGTAATATATGGAAATGCATATAGGTTGCACTTTTGGGGAAACATGCCTCGCAAGATGTGTTCTCAGCGACCTCCATTAACCCCCCTGCATCCGAGACCCTTTGCACTCTAATGAAGGCGTGGCGGGTCATGATATTACATTCTACCTCATCTGCGAAGAAAAAAGATCTCGGAGGAGACTGACAGATATCTTGATGAAAACAAGAGAGGCGACAGAT
This sequence comes from Palaemon carinicauda, assembly GCF_036898095.1. Taxonomy (NCBI): domain Eukaryota; kingdom Metazoa; phylum Arthropoda; class Malacostraca; order Decapoda; family Palaemonidae; genus Palaemon; species Palaemon carinicauda. Next base: position 38,682,792 of record NC_090732.1, on the reverse strand, counting down.
GTTCTCCTTATTGAATAATTGCATCTTTTGACCTTCGTGTCTGGCATCCATGCTTCAGATGTAACACTTGTAGCTCGAAGGTCGTCCCTTTGCAAGAAATCAACAGCCAGCGTAATTATTTGCAGCTTCTTGCACTTACACATGTTGCAAATGTCTATTTTTTCTTTGATTTATACTCGGCTACTTCCGGGGAAAGAATTCTTTGCCTTACAAAACTCTATCTTTGAATACTTTCATTGTCTTCATTTAATTATATATGTGGTTATTTCTTGGAGCCTCCAACAGGGAAAGTAGCCCGGTGAGGAAAGGAAACAAGGATATGAATAAGCTATAAGGTGAGTAATGAACAATTGAAATAAAATATTTTGAGAACAGTTACAACATTGAAATATATCTTTCATATATAAACTACAACAACTTCATATAAAGAAGAGGAAGAGAAACAAGATAGAATAGTGTGCCCTAGTGTACCCTCAAGCAATAGAACTCTAACCGAAGACAATGGAAGGGCATAGTACAGAGGCTATGACACTACCCAAAACTAGAGAACAATGGTTTGATTTTGGAGTGTCCTTCTCCTAGAAGAGCTGCTTACCATAGCTTAAGAGTCTCCTTAACCCTTACCGAGAGGACAGTAGCCAATGAACAATTACAGTGCAGTAGTTAACCCCTTGAGTGAAGAAGAATTATTTGGTAATCTCAGTGTTGTCAGGAGAATGGGGAAAGAATAGGCATAACTATTTGGTTTATGTGTAGGCAAAGGAAAAAATGAGTCGTAACCAGAGTGAGGGATCCAATGTAGTACTGTCTAGCCAGTCAAAAGACCTCATAACTTTAGGGGTAGTATCACAATAGGTGGCTGGTTGCCTGGCCAACCTACTACCTACTGTATAGCACCATTCGAGCTTTTTTCTTTTTTTAACTATCAATCATGGGGGCATGATTGATAATTTCCTTACAACTTCAATTGAAGAGACTAGGGTTCGATGTCTAGGCTAACTTAGGGTTTTATTGAGGATAATTTCCATTTTATTTCCATTGCCCTTCAACAGTGAGAAAAGTTAGTATTTGATCCTTGTTAACATTCGCCATAAATGAGCAGATTCCTTCTCAAGTTCTTTTCTGATATATACAGATATTTTTGTAAAAAATACCCTATGAAAAGAGCCTTGCAAAAAATGGAAAGAATTCAAAGATGCTCTTATTTGAAGACTAACGAACGGAGCCAGTCGTATGAATTATTTCGTGTATAGCAACGAAATGATTGTTTTCAAACTAAATAGCTACAAATGTGTTTTATAACACAATAATGAACATGTTATTAAAAAAGTAAAATCTCTCTCTCTCTCTCTCTCTCTCTCTCTCTCTCTCTCTCTCTCTCTCTCTTTAAGAGAGAGTGGGCTAACCTGACTCTTGTAGCGTAAGTTGATGCACTGGCCGTGAAGCAGGAAGGGCAATATTTCTTTGGCAATTTCCATTTTCTTGTTGTATTGAATTCCCTGTTCCAACCTATCACAAAAAAGTTCGTGGAGGTCGCGTACATGTTAACCCAAAATATATGCTTTTATAAAGCTTGACAGGTATGGTATTCACTCCACATTATTATTATTATTATTATTATTATTATTATTATTATTATTATTATTAATTGCTAAGCTACAACCCTAGTTGGGAAAGCAAGATGCTATAAGTCCAGGAGCTCCAACGGGAAAATAGCCCAGTGAAGAAAGGAAACAAGGAAAAATAAAATATTTTAAGAACAGTAACATTAGAATAAATATTTCCTATATAAACTAAAATATTTAACAAAACAAGAGGAAGAGAAATAAGATAGAATAGTGTGCCCTAGTGTACCCTCAAGCGAGAGAACTCTAACCCAAGACAGTGGAAGGCTATGGTACAGAGGCTATGGCAATACCCAAGACCAGAGAACAATGGTTTAAATTTGGAGTTTCCTTCTCCTAGAAGAGCTGCTTGCCATAGTTAGAATCTCTTCTACCCTTATCAAGAGGAAAGTGGCCAGTGAACAATTGCAGTGCAGTAGTTGACCCCTTGGGTGAAGAAGAATTGTTTGGTAATCACAGTGTTGTCAGGTGTATGGGGACAGAGGAGAATGTGTAAAGAATAGGCCAGACTATTCGGTGTATGTGTAGGGAAAGGGAAAATGAACCGTAACCAGAGAGAAGGGTGCAATGTAGTACTGTCTGACCAGTCAAAAGACCCCATAACTCTCTAGCGGTAGTATCTCAACGGGTGGCTGATGCCCTGGCCAACTTACTACCAACCAATTCTTACATCAATTCAAGAAATTCTTAGGAAGTTCATATCCAAAGAGATCGATGTCAAGCTTTAGGTATTGGTAAATCTCTCTTTTTAGGGTCGAAGGAACTCCTCGATAGTATCTGAAATAAGAGACCAATTTACTTTAGACTCAAAGATATGGCAAAGGTAGCACTTGAAGGTTATTTGAAAATTACAGTGGATTTTATGATTACTTAAAAATGTCAAGTCAGCACTGTATGGTTGTAAGGTCGAATCGTAGATAACTTTAAAAAGAACTATTTCCTAATCTGCTACGAGCCTTCTTATAGTATCCCGCCAATAACATCTTTGGGATAAGCGATTAGTTTTTGGAATTGAAATGCTATAAGGAAAATATTTGACTTAGAAATAAAAAGACTAATAAAATTAGTTGCCAACTTTCTTCTTTTGTTCTTTTCTGTGTGAAGTCTATTCCTCTTTCATTTTTTTTTTTTTTTTTTTTTTTGCTAAGTCTAGTCCACCTTCAATTCTCCAACAGGCATAGACTTCATTTATACCACAGTAACCTCTTTTCTTAAAGCTGCACTGATTATATAAGTACATCTCACATATTTACAGACTTTTATAAAACACACTAACTTCAAACCCCTTTCCAGAATCAAACTGCTGAAAACTTACCTAAAATATGAGTATATTTCATCAACACTCTTTCTTCGTTTGTTCTTGGAAACATCTGGGTTCGCTGGAATGCCAAGTTTCTTGAAGACGTATTCCAGATCATCTGATAACGTCTCGATTTTTGTGATGTAGTCATAATCAAAAGAACAAGGACAACAGTTGACGTGGTAAGGTTTCCTGTGGAGAGAGAGAGAGAGAGAGAGAGAGAGAGAGAGAGAGAGAGAGAGAGAGAGAGAGAGAGAGAGAGAGAGAGAGAGAAATCACTATACTGCACTGTACTTAACAACAACAACAATAAAATCTTCATGTTATAGATAGTTCACTATCTCAGGGAAATGTTGATCTTAATTATAAGTGAAATCACGCACTCTTTCATCTCTGATAAAAAAAGGTTATACAAACCAGTGAGCATCCGGCTTTCCTTCCTTAAATGTTTTTAGAACATATTTCAGGAAGTGTACGAATGTAACCTTTGGTTTCAGAACATGGTACAATCTCTCATACTCCTCTTCTGAGTATCTGCAAATGCAGCAGAAATAAACAATGGTAAGAGTTTTTAGACTGATTCATAAAAATTTAATGGAAAATATATAAGGATACAATTACTGTGGGGAAAAAATGAAAGGAACCTAGTTCTTGGGTTTCATATATGGCAATACTTAAACGAAAGGCCGTTATAGAAATACATTTAGTTGCTTGAAAAAATCCGTAAGGTAGGAGATATAGAAATACGTCCAGCAGAGTAACTGATTTCCTGATGGAAACGAGTCTTACATAGACAGATGATGTAATGCCTTACTGAATTATCCAAAAATTAATAAATTCCTGTCTGGTTGTGGGTCTTAATTTCCATTCATGTAAGGGGTGCATGCATATTTTTTAACCGCTACTTTACTTCTTACTAGAAAACCTTCTTTTATTTCTGTCTTATTTGGTTTTAATGGGATTAAAAAAAAAAAAAAAAAAACGGTGGATATTAGAATAATTAGACACAATGAGATAGATGCTATCACAAGGTTACTTATAAAACACTAAATAATAGATGCTATCACAAGGTTACTTATAAAACACTAAATAATAGATGCTATCACAAGGTTACTTACACAACACACAATGATAGATGCTATCAGAAGGTTACTTACAAAACACTAAATGATAGATGCTATTACAAGGTTACTTATAAAATACTAAATGACAGATGCTATCACAAGGTTACTTATAAAATACTAAATGATAGATGCTATCACAACGTTACTTACAAAGCACTAAATGATAGATGCTATCACAAGGTTACTTATAAAATACTAAATGATAGATGCTATCACAACGTTACTTACAAAGCACTAAATGACAGATGCGCTCACAAGGTTACTTACACATCACACAATGATAGATGATATCATAAGGTTACTTACAAAACACAATGATAGATGCTATCACAAGGTTACTTACAAAACACTAAATGATGGATGCTATCACAACGTTACTTACAAAGCACTAAATGATAGATGCTATCACAAGTTTCCTTACACAACATACAATGATAGATGCTATCATAAGGTTACTTACAAAACACAATGATAGATGCTATCATAAGGTTACTTACAAAACACAATGATATATGCTATCACAAGGTTACTTACAAAACACTAAATGATGGATGCTATCACAAGGTTACTTATAAAACTCTAAATGATAGAAGTTATCACAAGGTTACTTATACAACACACAATGATAGATGCTATCACAAGGTTACTTACAAAACACTAAATGATGGATGCTATCACAAGGTTACTTACACAACACAATGATAGATGCTATCACAAGGTTACTTACAAAACACTAAATGATTGATGCTATCATAAGGTTACTTATAAAACACTAAATGACAGATGCTATGACAAGGTTACTTACAAAACACTAAATGATAGATGCTATCACAAGGTTACTTACACAACACAATGATGGATGCTATCACAACGTTAGTTACAAAGCACTAAATGATAGATGCAATCAAAAGGTTACTTACAAAACACTAAATGATGGATGCTATCACAAGGTTACAAAACATCAAATGATGGATGCTATCACTAGGTTACTTACAAAACACTAAATGATAGATGCTATCACAAGGTTACTTTCACAACACACAATGATAGATGCTATCACAAGGTTCCTTATAAAACACACAATGATAGATGCTATCTTAAGGTTACTTATAAAACACTAAATAATAGATGCTATCACAAGGTTACTTACACAACACAATGATAGATGCTATCACAAGGTTACTTATAAAACATTAAATGATAGATCTTATTTCAAGGTTACTTACACAACACACAATGATAGATGCTATCAGAATGTTACTTACACAAACACACAATGATAGATGCTATCAGAATGTTACTTACACAAACACACAATGATAGATGCTATCAGAATGTTACTTACACAAACACACAATGATAGATGCTATCAGAATGTTACTTACACAAACACACAATGATAGATGCTATCACAAGGATACTTATAAAACACACAATGGTAGATGCTATCACAAGGTTACTTATAAAACACTAAATAATAGATGATATCACAAGGTTACTTACACAACACACAATGATTGATGCTATCACAAGGTTTCTTACACAACACACAATGATAGATGCTATCAGAATGTTACTTACACAACACACAATGATAGATGCTATCACAAGGATACTTATAAAACACACAATGGTAGATGCTATCACAAGGTTACTTATAAAACACTAAATAATAGATGCTATCACAAGGGTACTTATAAAACATTAAATGATAGATCTTATCTCAAGGTTACTTACATAACACACAATGGTAGATGCTATCACAAGGTTACTTACAAACCATGCGATGACAGATGCTATCACAAGGTTACTTACAGAACACACAATGATAGATGTTTTCAGAAGGTTACTTACAAAACACTAAATAATAGATGATATCACAAGGTTACTTACAAAACACTGAATGATAGATGCTATCACAAGGTTACTTACAAAACACTAGGGTCAAGTGGTGATTTCATGCCAGCTTTAATGTGGGCATTCGCGGGCACCATATTGTTAGCAAAGAGGGCAGGAAGCCAAAATTGATGGAATCTTTCAAACCAGTAACTTCCAGCTACCTTCTAATGAGAAAAGAAAGTAACATGGAGTGAACAGACTATAAAAGCAATATATGCTTAATCTTAACCTTAAATCATTAAGTATGTAGGTACTGTTACTACACTATTGGCACTGTAGTCTACTGCTGTTTATAGGAGCCTCACAATGTCTGTTGCAAGTTTCTAACCGTTAATATATTTAGTGTAAGGTTGCTACCCTATTATTAATATTATTATTATTATTGATATTATTAGCTAAGTAAGAACCGTAGTTGGAAAAGGATGATGCTATAATATACTCAGGGCTCCAACAACGGGAAAATAGCCCAATAAGGAAAAGGAAAAAAAATGAATAAACTACTATAAATTTTAACAATATTAAAATAGATCTTTCATATATGGCCAAGAATCGCCATCAGAGGAGTTTCTGTGTCAACGGCAGAGGACATTGTTTTTTCAATGAAACAGAACAGGAAGGCGATTCAAGAAATTAATGTTCCTTCTATATAATTTATGGATAAATTATTCAAGAACATGAAATAAAAAACTAAAATATCTGAGCAAGTTACTGAAACACAAAGAAATGAAATTAGTGTACAGTCCCTACAATACCTTAACCACTCAATGATCCCCATACAGGAACCACATTCACATGGTGAAAATGGTTATCTCGGACATGAAGATCTTTGAACAACAATTATGGAAACATTTTGTGGATTATTGCTTAGGGGAGAGATCAGGGTAGAGATAAAGAAGAGTGGAAAACTAAAATTTTCAGATAGACAGTATCTAATGCTACTGCAAGTTAAACTTCAAGTGGATTTTAATAATAATATTTTGAAGGTAGAGTATTGATAGGAAAATCAGGATGCTATAATCCCAAGAGCTCCACTAGGAAAAAATAGCTCAGTAAGGAAAGCAAATAGATAAGCTACAAGAAAATTAATGTAGAATTGAAATAAAACATTTTAAGGACAATATCAGCATTAAGATTGACCTTTCATATATGAACTATGAAAAGAGACTTATAACAACCTGCTCAACATAAAAACATTCGCTGCAAGTTTGAACTTTTGAAGTTTCACAGATTCAACTACCTGTTTAGGAAGATTGGGAGACTCTTCTAATGAGATGAGTTTCTTCATAAGATAAGAAATTCAATAACTTCTGTCTATTACAAATGGCACTCTCCCTCTTGTTTGGAAAAAAACTGACTTGCATACCCCTTAAGTCTCATACTGACCCGTTTTGTGACCCATATTTTCGTGTACAAAAAGCAACCATTTAGGTATCCAGGAAGGAAGGATATCGTCCTCTCTCTCGCTTCTTCTTCCTAACATTATACTTTCATTAAGGGGTCGGTTGCCTGATGCGCCCTCTCCAATGCCTTCTATCAAAGGCATCCTCTTCCACAAAACCTCTTCTCGCCATATCATCGTTCACCTTACCTCGCCTCCCTCTCGATCTTCTCCCCCTAACAGGTTCCTCCCAAGCCCTCCTCACTCCCTCCCCACAAACATCTCAAATAATTAACCTTCTCAACTGGATTCTGTCTTTCCAAGAGTAAATTAGGGAGTTTTTGATGTCACAAAGTGTAAGATTCTGATTTCTGAAAGGAATTTTGCATTCACTTTTTATAGATTGGCGAAAAATTAGAATCACTACAGTCATACTCTAGCTATATCAAAGGGAATAGATATCAACAGATGTTAGGTGCCACCATGAACCATAATGTCTTCTTTTAGTAGATTACCCTTTGTAATTGAACTAGGCAATGTGTTGTTTTGTGTGCAATCCAATGGTTCATATGCTTGTATAGAATAAGCAAATATAGAGCAGTCTAATAGAAAGGGTTCCCTTGGATCCTATTACTATCATTTCCACCCTATCTTATCTCTTGGTAAATAACTAAATAGAATTCAAGCATTCATTCTACAAGTCATTGGGAAGAAATGTGAGGCAGATTTTTTTTTTTTTTTTTTTTTTTTTGCGGCTTCTGAGCCTAAACTGCTAGTCGACCTACCTTGTGAATCCTTGCTTCAGTACGAGGGGTGTGCGGATTCATAATCTTCCCATCGTTGTACTTGTTACGGAAGGCAGACACCAATCGTGTTAGAGGATGCCTTGTGAGAAAAAGTGATATTTACTTTATAGTAATACAGCACTTGTTCAGGTAAATTTGATTTGATTCAATATGAAAGTTTGGTCTAACGACCTGACACTGGGGCAGATAGATAGACTATTTAGCGGCTCAAAGAAATGGAGAAGAAAGAGAGTTAGGAGAGAGTGGGCAGTAAGATATACATTATGAAATAATAAATGAGACAGAGTTCAAGGATCTAAAGGTGAAACTGAAGGAAATGCCACAATTGCACTATAAAGTAACATCAATAGAGGCTGAATAGTAAGGTGAAATGAAGGGCGATGGAAAGGAGATTCAGTAGAAGGCTAATCAGTGGATAGCCTGTAGCTAAATGTCAAAAGTAAACTGAAAAGGCCCTTTACTAATTCCTATTACTCAATGTGAAGTGTACACACAGCAATAACCCCATTTTGTCATGGCTAGTGAATGCAAGTCTTGAGTGAAATATCAACGTTCATCGTCAGTGTCTATTCTAGAGAAAGCTGACATGCTTGACAAAGTACCTGAAACAAAATGGTTCAATTTACCTGACAGTTATTATTAATGAAGAAGAATTGACATCTTTTATTATGGTTTCAATGGGTCTCTGCAAAAAGGCTTTCCTGAGTTTGTCCTCATCAATAGGAACATTAGAGGGAGGTCCCTTATTCACCCGCCTAAGGTGCGCTCTCTATGTTGATGATGCCGACTGCAAGTAAGATTAATGAGGACTTTATTCCATTGCTACTTTGGTGAAAAACTCTGTGAACATGTCTGGAAATATTTTCACTTACAGAAATGTTTTCTGGATAACTCGGGTGATGGTTTCTAATGAGTAATCAAAATTTCCTATCTATTACTGTATAATCTGAAATTCAAACCTATAGTAAAAACAACACATAGCATGTATGGGCTATTATGACAAAGTACTGAATAAACTATAGTAAAAAAACACAGCATTTATGGGTTATTATGACGAAGTACTGAATAAACTAAAACTGAAAAATTTTCGTGAACTTTACGTCTTTAGAAGTGGAATATAAACATCCAGTTTAAGCTTAACGGATATATCTCCAACTGACCTTAGCCACAGTGCAAACAGATGTGTCATAATGGTGAAAAAAGAACATACGATAAGTCATGATAATCTTGGTAGAACATCGATGGCTCTTTTCACTCCTACACACTTCAAGAACCTTCTCCTTCCGTGTTCTGAGCCTCCGGGCAACGGCATTCTCTTGTTTCTGCCCTGCCTTTTGGGGAATAGCTACAGTATCTTCATCCGAAACGCCCTCAGACTTCTGAAGATTATCTTCAAGGGGTAACGCATTATCGGCAGATTTCACCCTCAATAAACTTGAATTATCACTGTGGACATTCTTCAAAGTTTCCAGTTGTAAACTTGAATTATCACTATGGACATTCTTCAAAATGTCCTGTTGCAAACTTGAATTCTCACCCAGGGAACTCTTCAAAGTTGTCTGTTGTAAACTTTTCAGAAAATCAGCAGAACTCCCATGACTGTTTTTATGGTTTACAAACCAAAAGAGTCCCAAAAGTATTATAATAAAAACACGACCTAGCCAATATGATAGCCGACCCACTCTTCGTAAAAGACCCATGGTAAAAGTTTCTGTGCGGATTTATGTAAACTGAAGGAATATAGTGAAGTTTGACTAAATAATCACGAATATTCGTATGGCAATAGCCATCTTGGGGTGATTAATTTGTAAATAACTGAACTAAAACAAATTTCTCGACCAGCATAGAGTTTACAGCATATGTGATCATACACACACACACACACACACACACACACATATATATATATATATATATATATATATATATATATTTATATGTGTGTTGAGTATGAATCAATGTATAAATATATATGTATATACATAGGTATAATTACTCACATATATTCAAATGTACATCCTGTACACATACACACGAATATATATATATATATATATATATATATATATATATATATATATATATATATATATATATATATATATATACAGTATATATATATATATATACACATTAAAATACACAATTTTCCGTGTATTTATAATAAATAAAATAACCCACAACGTATGAAAAATGAAATTTATTTAGCTTTCGAAGGGACCATCTCCCTTCCTCTTCTGAAGAGGAAGGGAGATGGTCCCTTCGAAAGCTAAATATATTTCATTTTTCATACATTGTGGGTTATTTTATATATATATGTATATATATATATATATATATATATATATATATATATATATATATATATATATATAAACTTATATATATATAATATGTATTTACATAAGTATATTTTACTCATATCTTAGCAATTCATGTTTGCCAACGGTTATTTAAACGGATGTGCAACCTGGAGGCGTAACGAGAACTTTGGGTGTGGAGGAAATACCCCCTAAATCTTGAAGTCATTGGCAGCAGGGCGACGGATTGGTGTTGAAGCGATATGCAAGATGTCTTTTCGGCTTCTACTCCTGACGTCTGGAGGATGATCTTACTGGAATCAGTAAGGACCGGCAGGGGTCACTTGCCGTATTTAGATAGGCACTGCGCATCACAAAGAGCTGGCTATCCTTTGATGTATTTAGCCACTGAATGCTCTATGGATTTAGTCAGTCAATGGAAAGTGAAGATGACAGAATGGTCCCCAGTCCCGGCTTAGTAGGGTGCTAACAATTCATGGTTTATAAGCACTAAAGAAAAATTAAAAAAATTGGTAATTAGAATGTTAGAACCATGAATGAGATTGAGAAGTTACAGCAAGTGGGGAATGAATTTATGAAATATAGTCTTGATATATTGGCCATAAGTGAAAGACGTTGTAAGGGGATTGGTAAGGAAACCGTAGACCAAGGCAATATATACATATATTCAGGAAGGACAGATGGCGTTGGAAGAGAAGGGGTAGGAATAATGGTGACACCAGAAGCAGAAAAGTCATTAATTGAGTGGAAAGCTGTAAATAGTAGATTGTTACTCGCAAAGTTTAGATCAAAGCAGTGCAATATGAGTATTATAGTTTGCTTTGCACCAACAAGTGATTCCCGTGAAGAAAGAGAAGAATACCATGAAGAACTGCAGAATGTAATAGATGACATCTCAGAGAGAGGTATGAAAATTGTAATTGGTGACTTCAATGCTAAAGTTGAAAGGAATAATCAAAGTATAGGGAATGTGATGGGTGTCGAGGGTCTTGGCGAAGTTGCAAATGAAAATGGAGCACATTTCATAAGTTTCTGTTCAGCAAACAATCTTGTCATTGGAGGTACTCTTTTCCAACTCAAGGACATCCACAAATATACATGGACTTCATCATGTGGCAATTACAAAAATCAAATACTGTAGATCACATAACCATTAATAAAGACAGAAGGAGGACTCTGAGAAATGTAAGAGGCTATAGAGGTGCAGATATTGGTAGTGATCACCAACTGCTCATTGCCACATAGAAATTAAAACTGAAAGCACCCAACAGAAATGTAGATAGTATAGCTAGGTTTGATACAACCAAACTTCTGGAAGATGAGCTTAGAGAAACATTTGCAATTGAATGTAGGAATCGATTTGCAGTCTTAGTTACTTTAAGAGACAAAGAGCAGACAATTAATAAAGAATGGTGTGATATTTAGAAAATATTTCAGTATATTGGCAGTGATGTTTTGGGACATTTGGGACATGTAGTTACAAGGAGAAATCTATGGGTATCAAATGATACTTGGGATACTTTTTATATATATATATATATATATATATATATATATATATATATATACATATATATATATATATATAAATATATATATATATATATATATATATATATATATGCGTGTGTGTGTGTTTATGTGCTTGAGCGTGTTTATAATAACACTTATTTAATCTGCATTGAATTTTTATCACCTTCAGATGAACCAAGACACGTCAGCAGACACAAAAAATACCATTTAGCTAAAGAGAAGTATTTTAAGCAAAGTGAGCCCTTGTTAGATATTGCATAAATATGTATTATATACCTTATATATACAACATGGTAGTTCAGACGTTCCTTCGTGAACAAACACCGAAAATATTTTGAAAAGGAATACCATGCTACACAATACATCACCGATATTAAGAAAATACTGATTATTATATAGATACTTTTCATTTCCAATTCCACTTTCGTCACATTATATATTCTGGAACCTTGCTTAGCAAGCGAATGGGTTTCTTGCCGGCTTAATCCTTATGGATGATTGAACACTGCAAATATTTATAGTTCCAGTTACTATGGAGATATGAACACTGCAGTCACATTTAAGCAAATGAAATATTTTTCACAAATGGAGACGTTCAGTATGACCCATACTATGTTTTAGTGCCCTTCCCGAACAGCTTCAAAAATTAGTGTTCAAAATAAAACAATGTGTTCAACAGGTGAACCTGGGCAGAGATACCAGGATATAACAGAAAAATATAGTAAAGAAAGTTCCAATTAACACAAGATGCCAAATATTAAGCACCCGAACCGAATCCGGCGTCTGAGGAAGTAAGTTTTAAATGCCACTTTCACCGACTGTCAACTGAAACTGGGTGTAATGTTAATACTCGATTTGATTACACCAATCGTCATCGCAGGGATTTTGAAATGCTTCTCTTTTCAACACTTGTGAAGACACTTGGATTTTATACACAACTGCTATATAGTATAGGGCCAGCACCTGGGATGACACGTGGATTTTATACACAAATGCTGTACAGTATAGGACCAGCGCCTGGGATGATACGTGGATTTTAAACACAACTTCTGCACAGCATATGGCTAAAATATTTTTGGGAAACACATCCCCAAACCATTTGCTTTAAAGGTGAAAACTGAATTTTACCCTTACCGAACACTCTATGGAAATGGTTTATTATTATTATTATTATTATTATTATTATTATTATTATTATTATTATTATTATTTGCTAAGCTACAACACTTGTTGGAAAAGCAGGATGCTATAAGCCAGGGGCTCTAAAAGGAAAAATAGCCCAGTGAGGAAGGAAACAAGAAAAAATAAAATATTTTAAAAATACAGAGGAAAATCGACTCTCGGGTATCCTGTTCGTGAAGGGATTTGGCTTCTCATTAACATTCGAATAGTTAAGCACCTTTGATACCTTTTAACTTCTCGAGCTTCAAGTTTATACAAGTGTTATTCTTCAAAAGGTGGCCTTTAATGATCATTACGACAGAAATCAAAACTATTTTACTTTTCTGTTGCGTGAAACGAAAAATTTTTCATCGATAAGAATGAAAATGATAATAATAATAATAATAATAATAATAATAATAATAATAATAATAATTTAATACAAGTTTCATTAAAAGTAATGATGAGAGAGAAGAATGGAGGGATAAACAAGGAATTAATGTGGTATACATAAGAATAAGAGGATAAAACGGAAATTTATATGGATACACATGAATGAAAATAAAAAGGGAAAATAAGGGGATAAGAGCGGTATACGTGTTTTCTTAAAATGAGAGAGAGAGAGAGAGAGATTACTTTTCTTAATAACATGTTTATTATCGAGTTATAAGACACATTTAAAGTTATTTAGTTTGAAAACAATAATTTCGGGGGTTATGCGTGAGATAATTCTCACAACCGGCTCGTTAGTTTTCAAATCAGAACTTTTTTTTTTCAATTCTTTCGATTTGCTAAACGGTCTCCAGATGTCTTCTATGTAGTGTATTTTTCGCAGCAATTTCGTCATTAATATTGTAATACAATAGGATGCATCATTATGTATGTGTAAAAAATGTACAGAATCATAAGAATTTACATAATTATCAATTTTTTTACAGGAATTCTAAATAATGGAACTTTATCAAAGGGAAATAATTACTTATTATAGAAGCTATAAAAATAATTACCCTTGTTTATATTACCGATAACAAAATATTTCAACATCTTAGCTTACAAATTCTGGGCTAAAACAAAAAAAAGGTTAATTACTCAAAAACGGTATCCGGGTCAGCCATCTACAAATATCTTCCAAATAGATCTAAAGAATAATCAAATCAGCATCGCAGTAAAAGAAAGCAACTTCATTACATAATTTCATTGCTCGATACATATTTTTGTAGCATTGTAAAGAATATAAATAGCTTAGTTTTGCAGCCTGTCTATTCAAAGTAATTGCAGGTGGGTTTGTTTTGGCATGACCAAAATATGTAATGTTAATCATAAGTTATTTCATAACTCGTAAGGCTTTTTTTTTTCAGATTAAATTCTAGACATCTCAACATACAAACCATATTCCAGTACTGTTCGTAGTTCAGACTTTCCTGAAGAGGATTTGGGTTTTATTAAAATTAACTCTATGGACATTAAACACCATTAATGGTTATTAGAAAATATGGATAAGTGTAGTGCGGATACGGGAGATTACAGTAACTGTATACTGTATATGTTTACAAATATTCAATATATTTGCATATATACATACCAAACAGTACTACATTGGATCCTTCTCTCTAATTATGGTTCACATTCCCTTTGCCTACACATACACCGATTAGTCTGGCATATTCTTTACATATTCTCCTCTGTCCTCATACAACTAACAGCACTGAGTATTACCAAACAATTCTTCTTCACCCAAGGGGTTACTGCACTGTAATTGTTTAGTGGCAACTTTTCTCTTGGTAAGGGTAGAAGAGACTCTTTATTTATGGTAAGCAGCTCTTCTAGGAGAAGAACACTCCAGAATCAAACCATTGTTCTCTAGTCTTTGCTAGTGCCATAGCCTCTGTACCATGGTCTTTCACTGTCTTGGGTTAGAATTCTCTTGCTTGAGAGTACACTCGGGCACACCATTCTATCTAATTTCTCTTCCTCTTGTTTTGTTAATGTTTTTCTAGTTTATATAAGAAATATTTGTGTAGGTGTTGTTGCTGTTTATAAAATATTTTATTTTTCCTCGTTTCCATTCCTCACTGGGCTATTTTCCCTGTTGGAGCCCCTGGGGTTATAGCATCCTGCTTTTCCAACTAGGGTTGTAGCTTAACCAGTAAGAATAATAATAATAATAATAATAATAATAATATGTCTATATATGTGTGAGCATTTGTGTTTGTGTGTTTCGAGTTGCCTTGGCCTTCATGGACTTTCAATTAATGATAGAACTTATAGAAAAACAATGAAGAGTCGGTTGCCGTGTATAATTGATGATAAGTTTTTCAGCCATGTCCGATAAAAAGATTTTAAGAGGAAAGTGGTGTACATTATCTGTTAGATTATGTCAATAAAATGACTTGTTTGGTGTATCTGTTATCCTATGACAAGTGTGCGCTTTACCTCCGTCTGTTAAATATCTGTTTAATTACAGAGAGAGTCATGAATGGAATCATTGATATTTACAGGTAAAATATTAGGGGTTCGGGATAAAGTAGTTAAAGGACCGAAGGCACTGAAAAGGTTTGGAAGTTCTAGCAATATGAGGCATTTGACTGATTTTGCGTAAAATTAAGAATATTTAGGTAATTGAAGAAAATGGAAAATGGAATAGTGACCGTCAAAGCAGAATGCTGAAAAATATCAGTAATTTATCTATATACCCACTTGTTATTAAGTATAACAGATCATCTTGAACAAGGAAGATAGCTCAGCATATGCAAAAGATTAGGAGGCAACCCGGAGTGTATTTGCAATTAGCTAAGGTGGAAAAGAATGGGGGCGGGGGCGGTTGTTCGGTTTGACATATAATTTATGGGAACGACCAATCGATAATGAAATTGAATAAAAAGAAAACGTTGTAGCTTTTGAGATGGTCTGTTTACCTAGTAAATAAGGCCTA
>NC_090732.1:38659213-38661713 GCF_036898095.1 Palaemon carinicauda | reverse complement strand
AATTTTGATGACAGAAATGATACTTTTTACTTTAATGATTTTCATTGAAAAAGGAGATATGAAATTTTTCTTTATATCTATCCTAATTACATGAAAATGTGGAACCTGATAGCAGTGAAAAAAAAATGATCAAGAACAGAAAAAGTTTAATTTCGAATAAAATTTAGTTTCCTAGTATATTTTGAGACAGATTTACAAATAATCTTGTAAAATTCTTGCTCTTAGAATTTGCAATACATATTTCTAAATAACTTGAGGAAGCATTAAACTAAACTTAGTGGTTGTGGTTATTTTACAATTCCAACTTTCTAGAAATCCTCCTAAAAATAACTTGTGGAGAAAACATTAAATAAAGAAAACAATGAAATTAAAAGTGAAAGGGATCTCATCTTCGCCTTTATCCTAATAAGGATGGGATTGTCCCACGGATGAATAATGGTACAAAATGAAGAGTTTTCCTTCGGGCCGACTCGAGGGCGTCAATCGTCGGCTCCATCACTTATCGTGTGTCTGTCTGTGCTCGCCCTGGGAAAGCATCCACGGAATCCATCATGTAATAAATTAGGAAAGAAAACAACGCTCATTCGGACTATTTTTTCAAGAGAGAGAGAGAGAGAGAGAGAGAGAGAGAGAGAGAGAGAGAGAGAGAGAGAGAGAGAGAGAGAGAGAGTCTCTTTAGCTGCTCCTAAAAAAATTATGGTTTTGATTTGCATTAAGACCGCCTTAAAATTTTCCAATATAAAAAGACAAATGTCTCTGTATCTATGTATCTATCTATATCATCATCATCATCATCATCATCAGCCATAACTAGTTCACTGGAAGAGAAAGACCTCAGACATCTCCTACCACACTCGTCTGTGTATGGTCTTTCAATGCCAGTCTATACCCGCAAATTTTCCTAGCTCGTCAATACATCGTTTTTATTCCCTTGCTTCTTTTACAATCTCTAGGGGCCCATTCTGTTATTTCTAATGTCCATCAATAAATTATCTCTCATTCCCATTATATGTCGTGCCCATGTCCACTTCTTTTTCCTGCATGTTCGTTATCCCCTACTTTACTTTGCTCTCGTATCCATGTTCTTTTTCTGTCTCTTAGTGCCATTCCCATCATTCTTCTTTCCATAGCTCTTTGAGTTGTAACTAGCTTGTGCTAAGGCATCAGTAAGGCTCCAAGTTTTTTTATGCATAAGTTACTACAGGTAGGACCACCTTATTAAATAATTTTCTTTTTAAAGAAAATGACATTTTACTTTGCATAAGCGCATTTTGTTTACCGAGAGCTCGCCATCCTATGCATATCCTTCTTTTAATTCTGGTCTCATGTCCTGCGGGAACACTTACTCTCCGTCCTAGTTAAGTATATTCAATAATAATCTCTAGAGGTTCGTCCATAACCCTTTATTTGTTGTCTCTGCATTTTCATCGAAAATTAGCAAATTTTACTCATTCAGTTTCAGTCCTACTTTTTCGCTTTCTCTAATTAAATCTTTCATCTTTTGTAATTCCTTTCACGATTCACTAAATAGAACTATTTCATTTGCAAATCTTAAGTTGTTAAGGTATTCTCCATTAATGTTTATTCCTACATTTTTTACATCTAAATTCTTAAAAATACTTCTTCAAAACATGCTTTGAAATTGGAATTTTCTCACTATCTAGATATAGTTTCAGGATTTATGTTTTAACATAATATATATTTATACATACATACATACATATATATATATATATATATATATATATATATATATATATATATATATATATATATATATATATGTATATATATATATATATATTTACATACATATATATATATATATATATATATATATATATATATATATATATATATATATATATACAGTATATATAGTATAGTTTCATATGTATTTATATAGTATATTTACATATGTATTTATATATGGATGTATTGATCGTTAGATATAAAAATTCTAAAGTCATATCGTCATTTAAAAATATATCTAAAGATGTATATATACATATATATGTGTGTGTGGGTATATATATATATATATATATATATATATATATATATATATATATATATATATATATATATATATATATGTATATATATGTGTGTGTGTGTGTAGATACATATTCGAATTTAATAATTTCTCTCTATTAATTGATTTTTATTATTGTTTTATTATCAGAACGTAGCTAATGTTTCTGTTATAGTTAAGTGGTCACTTGGCGGGTATGTTTCAGGAATGAAGAAACATAAAAAACACAGACATATAGGGAGCGGAAGAAAAAGAGCGTGCTCGTGCATTTAAGTAACGCATTACCGACCACCCATGATCTGGGGCCAGAAGGTACTACAAGAGGCAAAGGGGAATTTTATTCCAGATAGGCTGTCTACGCCTTAAAGCGTAATAAATACCGAGAAGGGGTTTAGTACAGTACTTGCACATCTTATGCTCTTATAGTATATGTCATCTTATAAATGAATTATTAATCAATGCGTT
>NC_090732.1:38604213-38654213 GCF_036898095.1 Palaemon carinicauda | reverse complement strand
GTTCACGCGATGGCACGAATTGGCACGCGTAGTTCGCGCATCGTTCACGACACGTTCACGCGAGTTCACTCATCATTCCGCATCGTTTCCGCATTGGTCACGCCAGTTCACGCCAGTTCACGAATTGGCCACTCCATATAAAAACGGGGCTTCTCCAACCCGAGGACATTCTTGGATTGGGTTCGGAAGAGACAACAATGCTTTCTGTCAGAGACACCATTGCATTGAGGAGAAGAAACGTATCTTTTTCGTTTGTATTTTTTGTTGCCCTTTATTTTAGTTTCAATAAAAAAGCATTTGATTTACATATAAATAGCAGACATGAAATATGTACAAGTATTAAGAAAGCATTTTATTTTAACATTAAAAGCAGCAAACATGAAAAGTTTTTAGGCTGTTGATTTTAAGGTAATAGAGAAAAAAGTGTGTTGAAATAAGAAATCATTTTATTTTTACATTAAAACTGCAAACAGAAAAAATTTGTTTTGCCCTTCATTTTAAGGTAATAAAGAAGAATAAGTATGTTGATGAAATAAAACATCATTTTATTTTTACATTCAAACAGCAAACTTAAAAATTTCTTGGGTTTATTTTTCAGTTCATTTTTATTCAAAACAAAAGTTTTGGGTCTTGATTGGTAATAGAGGAAAATAAGTGTGTGCATGAAATAAGACATCATTTTATATTTACATTCAAACAGCAAATATAAACAATTATTAGGTTTATTTTTCTTTCCTTTTCATTAATTTTTTCGTTTCCTTTTTGTTTCTCTTCATTATAAAGTTATAGAAATAGTTTGAAATAAGACATCATTTTATTTTTACATTCAAACAGCAAATATAAAAATTTATTAGGTTTATTTTTCTTTCCTTTTCATTAATTTTTTCGTTTCCCTTTTGTTTCTCTTCATTATAAAGTTATAAAAATAGTTTGAAATAAGATATAATTTTTTTTCACATTAAAACAGCAAATATAAAAATTTATTAGGTTTATTTTTCTTTCCTTTTCATTAATTTTTTCGTTTCCTTTTTGTTTCTCTTCATTATAAAGTTATAAAAATAGTTTGAAATAAGATATAATTTTTTTTCACATTAAAACAGCAAATATGAAAATTTATTAGGCTTATTTTTCTTTCCTTTTCATTAATTTTTTCGTTTCCTTTTTGTTTCTCTTCATTATAAAGTTATAGAAATAGTTTGAATTTTTAAGATATAATTTTGTTTCACATTAAAACAGCAAATATAAAAATTTATTAGGTTTATTTTTCTTTCCTTTTCATTAATTTTTTCGTTTCCTTTTTGTTTCTCTTCATTATAAAGTTATAGAAATAGTTTGAAATAAGATATCATTTTTTTTTCACATTAAAACAGCAAATATAAAAATTTACTAGGTTTATTTTTCTTTCCTTTTCATTAATATTTTCGTTTCCTTTTTGTTTCTCTTCATTATAAAGTTCACGCCACTTCCCGCATCGTTCACTCCAGTTCACTCCAGTTCACGCCAGTTCCCTCACTGTTCACTCCAGTTCACTCCAGTTGGCGCATCGTTCACGGCCATTTAGTGCGTGCCAATGCGTGCCACAAACTTTAAACATTTCAAAGTTTTGGGCCCGCATGGCACGCATTGGTACGCTCTGGCACGCGAGTTTCCGCACTGTTCACGACATTTTCACGGCTCGTTCACGCGAGTTCGCGCATCAATGCGTGCCAGTGCGTGCCACGAATGCGTGCAAGTGTCAGGGGGGCTTTAATCTTCATAGCTCGTCAATGGAAATCGCCTCCCATGTACCGCGTCCACCCACCCATCCTTACAATCCTGATGAATTTCTTCCACTTCGCCCACGACGATTGAATATTTTCTTTCTTGCACCTAGAAACTGGGATACAAAGAAATACGTTATTACAAGTAAAAAAAAAAAAACAACACCAACGCTGAATATCACCAATATTCTTAAAATTGAGCAACAATTAGGAGTTTACATTAATATGAGGAGTTTCTCACTCTCGATAGTTAATTCCTGAGAATTCTATTAGGCTTGAATTATTATCCTTGAAAGCAAAAAGAAACCTGCATATTTCAGCGAGCTTGTAGTTATTGTGGGCCTAGGAATAGTAAAGAAAGTTCGTTACACAGTCCTAAATCTACGTGAAACTAATAAAATTAATTACTTACATTGTGTTATTAGGTCGCCAGGAGTGAATACTACGATTGTCGGTAGTAACAGTTCTCATCTCACGTTATAATATCGTTATCCCAGAATCCTGATCCAAATGGTAGATACTGAAGAGCTAAACTATTGTTGCTTTTGGTGATTTTGATGTAAGAAGGGTTTGACAGCCAGACTTCTGCGATGAATCTCCTCTCTGTAAGATAAGAGATTTGAAGACCTACTTCCGTTTTTCCTTTCAAAGAAGTTGTTATAGTCTTTGATGTGACTTTAGGAAATATCTGGTTATCCTGCTCTTGAGAAGTGCATCGGGGTCGTCCTTTTCTAGGCCAATGATTGAGGTTCTCTTCGTTTAGTGTTATTGCATCTAACCATGATACTTGGTTATATTCCTCATATAGACTATTCTGTGTTAGGCATAATTTTTCGGTAAGGGTAAAACTTTAATGATATTTACGTGCATCTTCTGCCACATTGAGTTCCACTACTGTTGGGTTTTTCCCAAATGCATTTTGTTCTCATAAAGATTGATTTGGTAAGCAAAGGTGTCTTGTAGGTCCTTCACAATAAAACATCCATAACCTCTGTTTTTTTAAATGAATATTTTACTAAATCCCTCGAGAAGCATTAAACATAAGGTTAAGCATGTTGTGAACTGCACACATCACTACTCAATAAGTTGTAAATAATTTATATCTAGTGGACTCAAAGAACTTTATTGAAATTTAGGACTGGAACTCTACCCTCCTCTTTATTGTAGTACTCTTTGCGTAGTAATTTATCTATCATCTGCTTGTTTATGAGAGAACAATTATGTAAATATCAAGAAAATATCAAATGCCAACATAATCTAAGACAGATTTCATAAAAACATTTTAGCCATCTTCAACAAGGCTCACCATTGGCTTGATATAATTACAAGTTATTGATTCGGAGGAATATCTATTGAAAAGATGGTGTTATGAGACTGTTGGTGGAGTTGCATATATTTTTCCATTACAGGATCTATTCTCTTAATTTAAAACATTTTTATTTAAATATTGTCGTTTTTTCGTATTCTTTTGCAGGTCATGATTTAAGTAATTGGTAACTGACTTTCAGTTTAGTTCATTAATTATGTTGCATAAGATTTTTTATAATTCTGACCATCCTTTACATTCAGATCTTCCCAGACTGTTCCATTCTGTTCGTAATACTAGGCATGCAGTTAATTCTAATAGTCAGCCCTTCTCCATCATGAGGCTCAATACTACACAGTATTCTAGAAGTTTTATTAAAGGTGTGACCAAGTTATGGAATGATCTTCCTAATCGGGTAGTTGAATCCGTAGAACTTCAAAAGTTCAAAGTTGCAGCGAATGATTTTCTGTTGAACAGGCTGACATCAGTCTTTTTATAGTTTATATATTATGAAATATCTATTTTGATGTTGTTAATGTTTGTAAAATGTTTTATTTTAATTGTTCATTACTTCTTATATCGTTTATGTATTTCCTTATTTCCTTTTCTCGCTGGGCTATTTTTCTCTGTTGGAGCCCTTGGGCTTATAGCATCTTTATTTTCCAACTAGGGTTGTAGCTTAGCTAATAATAATAATAACAATAATAATAATAATAATAATAATAATAATAATAATAATAATAATAATGCGTTGAAGTTTGTAATATTATCTATTCTCATTAGGCCAATTCATCCTTTTCCCCCAATACTTTCATTTAAGGCAATGCCTGTAAAGTAAAAACGTCTTGTAACCTTGAATATAGACAGGTTCTCAGATATCAGCCAGTTGTTAACATAAGCCTCTTGAAATCGGAAGCAAGATTTTACTGTCTCTAAAGTGCAGTTCTTGGAAATCAACATTGAACTATTAGATTTCCATGAGATTATTTTCAATTTTCTGGGTATTTACAGTTCTTCATCTTTCAAGGTCTCTTTTTATTTCCCACATTCATCCAGGAAGAAAGATGTTATTTTGTGCTTTTGCCTTATGATACTGATTCTAATATACTTCTTCTTTGTCTACATCTTTTCCCACTTCTATGTGGGGTCGATGTTTCTGGTCAGCTTCCTCCATCTACCTCTGTCCCTCACCTCATCACTGGTTAATCCCTTTGATCGAAGGTCATCCTTGATGCAGTCCACCCACCTTTGCTTTGGTCTCCCTCTCCTTCTCGTTCCCTGTACCTCCATTTCCATCACTCTCCTCCCAATATACTGTTCATATCTTCTCATACACGACCATACCACCTCAGTCTACTTTCTTGGATCTTATCTGATAGATTATACGCACTGACCATAATATACTTCAAACTCTTTTGTTTGTTTTCAAATATAGTTGACTTGTTATTTGTTATCATCTGCTCCAACGCCTATTGACGCAAAGGGCCTCGGTTATATTTCGCCAGTGGTTCTATCTTGAGCTTTTAATTCAATACTTCTCCATTCATCATTTTATGCTGCATAGTCCTCAGCCATGTAGACCTGGGTCTTCCGACTCTCCCAGTGCCATACGGAGCCCAGCTAAACTTTTGGGGAACTAATCGCTCTTGGGGAGTGCGAAGAGAATTATTTTCATGTATAGTTGATTTCTCTATGCGCTTTCCACAATCTACTGCTTTCCTTGATGGAATCCTTGGGTTTGTAAAGCATATTGATTTATCTAATGGGGCTTTAGGTTGGCTAGTAATAAATACTATGATAAGGTAATCTATTCTCTAGATATCAAATACTTCTTCAGGAACGTATCTATCAGCAGATCTATTCATCAGTTTATTAATTCATTAATTTCCTATAAACTTCACAAAAGGAGATTCTGATGACTCTTTCCGATATCTGCACTGAAGTAACCTTTTTCAAATAATGATCTACAGCTCGATGGTGCAGCTCTCTCTCTCTCTCTCTCTCTCTCTCTCTCTCTCTCTCTCTCTCTCTCTCTCTCTCTCTCTCTCTCTCTCTCTCTCTCTCTCTGTTTGGCTTTTTGGGCACAATTAAGATTCCCTGAGGTAAACCAAAGTTTTTAGTAACTGTAGCTAATATCTCTTCTTTTACCTGGTTCCAAAGCTTGGAATTGGACAACAAGAATAATAGATGTTCTTGCCAATTCTTCGTATAGTAAAAGTGCCCAGTCTGGAACTTTCTTGAAATGTATGAAGAGAGAGCAGGTAGGATGTCTTCATTTTCTGGTTGGGGGAATGTCCCAAAATATCCCTTCCCCTCTTTTCTCTTTAATCAAATCTTGTAGCATTATTTTATTCTTACGTGGTGTTTATATCATGATTTATATCCTGATTGAGATATGTTAAGAAGTTAAACATTTTCTTCATTTTTTTATTGTGTCATACAATCCATCAATTATGGGTCACTTCAACTTTAAATTAGTCGTTGTTATGTTTCTATATTTGTATCGCAATTAACGATTGAACCAACCTCAAACTGACCTCACATATACTGCGATGGAGAAAGTATTGTCTACTTCATACCCAACTGTATAATTTTATCAAAGAAGTAAATATTTTACTTGAGGCCAGTTATCATAATTCCCATCCCATTGCTGTGAAGTAATAAGGAAACTGAAGTGAAATTGGTAATACTTATTCCAGTAAAATAGCTAGCTTCATCTGTGCTCTGAGTGAAGGACCACCTAAAACTCTTTAAACGTGAAATTGTATGAAGCAAAATTTGATTGAAAGTTTCTAGATTTTCACATGTTTTAGGTATTTTGAATTGTAACAGGAAATATTTGGGGATGGGGGAAGAAAAATATTCAACATGGATGGCATCGCAATGGTCTCTTTTCTGTAGGTAGAGTCTTCTGATAAATATCCCCTGAATGCCCAATTAAAAAATGCATTGGGAGGCCTGGAACTGCTGTTCACATGACTGTCAGGTCAACTGACAGTTCAGCTGCACTGTTAAAAATTTTCAGTAAAAAGCGGTAAATGTCTGGCAACATTTATTTCAGGATTTTTACCGTTTTGAAAAAGGATATATTGACGTAAAGTAGTGATATTACGGTCACCAACCTGTAAAAGACCTTAACAAAGTATGGTAAAATTACGGTTGCCTATATTTTACTGAAATACGGCTGAGGAAAGTATATTTTTACGGAGAATTTCAGATTGAAATTACGGTTTTTTTTCTAACAGTATGAGCATATATGAGGCTCTTCATCGATTTCCTTTGTATAAATTAAAGCCAATTTCACACGAGGGGAAATGCACTGCATGCCGATACTGTTATCAATCTTGTGGTATGGGTGGCGATCACGAGTGTAGATGACATCATAGATGATGAATCCATGGGCAAACCATCGAAGTCCCTTTGCCCGTTGTTGAGGCACTGGATGGACGCATGGCTAGGACCCACGTTGCCCGTCACAGCTTTGCTCTGAAGGCACAGCTCTCTGTCGCCATCTGGCCCAAGTCCTACCTTCGCCTGCCTATGCCTACTGTAAGCCTATTGCCTTGGCATGGTTGATCTGGTAACGCTGTTTCAAAGTGAGAAAAATTAAGGGCATATCAGAGTGCCTGTCTATCTTACTCCAATTTTAACCTTAAATTTCAGAATAAAGGAATTCCGACGAGATTCTGTCATTTCATATCCCTCACTACAACTGTGACATGTTTCTTTTAATTTTCTTCCCTAATATTAGAAAACTTGAAGTCGTTGAAATTCATAGGATGTCTCTAAACCTATCTTAACTTTATATGGATAGTCATCTCCAAGAATTTTCAGGAAATGTGGACTTAACTGAATCTAGATTGTATCTTGAACAGTCACTTCGTTGTTATATATTCCAAGGTTCTAAGTAAAAATTGGGGATTTTTTAACCCCCCCCCCCCTATTCCAAGCTTTGAAAAAAGGCAGGGACTCAGAATTATCTATACTCCTTTTTTAATATATTCAATGTTGCATGCACTTATCATCTAGACATCTGTTCCCCATATATATTGAACTTTCCTAGTCTAATTTGTATACTCTCCTTACAACATACTTCTTTGAAGGTTCCCAGTCATGTTTGCCGATGTGTCAGTGACCCAGTTCCTGGCTCCCTCTGGGTCCTGCCAGTTTTATGAGCATGTCTTTTGACTCCACATTCGAAAGCTATATCGGTGGATGCAGATAACACTTCCGGGATCTTGTGGCATACAGGAGGTTTTACAAGCACCCAGAAACTGCATTAAAATCGTGATTCACCAGAGTAGATCATTCGTTGGTAACATTGACTAAAAAATACAGATTTCCTTTACTTCATCCGTTTTTCTTTGATTGAATAACAAGCTTATGTTCATGGCTGATTTAGTAATGCTTATGAAACATATTACATTGGCAGCATTTCCATTTCTCTCCCCTTTTCATTTCTCCCAGGAGCCAGATTTGATTCAAACCTTTTTTTTTTTTTGTCTCACTTGTTGTCCATATTTCAAACATCAAAGGGAAAAGGTCTGAAATATTTAGTATTGTAGTGAAGGATATTCCTTTCTTCTTAGATATTGCAATTTTTTTTTTGTTTTAATGTTGCTTTCATTGCTTTTGCTTATTCTGTTTCGGATTTGATATATCGTATTTTAATAAAGTTTCATTGCACTGCACACTAGTACTTTATTTTTTTAAAACTATTTTAATGCGAAGCGAAACATTGAAGTTTTTTCTATAGTTCTAAAATCTTTTAGATTACAGATTTGATTAAATTCATTACAAAATCTGACACGTCTCGAATAAAGTAAAAATCCTTAAGTATTCTATAATTGTAAACAAAAAATATTCAGAGCAAAGAAAACGTCGTATTTTCCCAAAACTCCTCTAGCAGCCCTTGAAGAAGAAAAAAAAAAGAGTAAAAGAATGCGTGGGTGGTAGAAAAATCATCTACACAACAAAAACCATTTGATGTCTCTATTCATAATTTATTGCTAGGAAGTCATCTCTGAAATCCATGCGAATTATAGATTATCAACACCGTGATGAACAATGATTACATGCATAAGGGTTTTTGTAATAGTTCCTTTTAAATTTCGTGGGATTTCTGATATGCAATTCTCGTCTGTCTCCTCGGATTTCACCGTCTTTCCTGGGACCTTACACTTTATCACTTGGGTATAATACATCGCCTCATGTTCCCCATTACCAATAATAACGGGGGGCGCTGGGTTGAGCACAGTAATCACTCTATGTTAGAGCGGTCTTCGGAACATTTTCAACGCCATAATTGACTATTTCAGATTCAACTAAGTTGCACCCTGGAAGATATTTCATCTCCCAGCTCATACGTTACGTGATATGGGTCAGAAAGGGTTTGCATGCAAACATGCGCGATATGCATTTTTATACATAAATCTTTTTTATCCTATTTCTTGTTTGGTTGTTTTTTATATGTTTACATACCCTACCTTTTTATGCATAATTCTTGTTTTTTTTTTTATTTGCTATCACTAGCTGGCTAACAATTCAGTTCAAAATATATGAAATTGCAAGTCTTGTAGCCTTGTAGCATTAACGACTGCACGTATTGTTGCTACTTTACCAATAACATAAGATATAAAACTTAATACTTCGCATTAGAGGAGGCACAATATAAGATATTCTCTGTTAAACAAAGGTCTTGGAGGTGGGTTGTGTCATTTGCTTAGTTATGCATTTCTGTTTGCGTGTGTATTCGTGAGTTTTAACCAGTTGCAAAAGATTTAAGACTTAATACTTCGCATTCAAGGAGACACAATATAAGACATTTTCTGTTAAATATAGGTCAATGCGGGGAAGTGCATCATTAGCGTAGTTATTCATTTGTGTGTGTTCGTGAATTTGTGTGCGCATGTGTGCAACGTGAGATGAAGATTTATATAAATGTTAATCCTATCACCAGTTGCTCTAGCACAAATAACACGATTCTAATCTTGAAAACATATTTGAGTGAATAGACGTTACATTAACATAGATTAATTACGGACAGGGGAGATGCCTTTGAATATTCGTTAGCTTAACTTCTAGACTTATCACGGAGACGATGTTTGTCTCATTTATGTGGCTATTAGTAAAGGGATTACGTACGTCTCGTGGATGAGGTGGTCGAATGTGCCCGGTCGTAAAACCTGTGCTATTGGTTGGATTGAAAAGGATGTCCCGAGACCATGTTTACCCCCAAGATTCCCACAGATTAAAAATTGTTTGACAAATTAATGGTGATTAGAGAGATATTAAGTTTGTTGAGCGAAGTCTCTATTGCCATATTATTATTATTATTATTATTATTATTATTATTATTATTATTATTATTATTGTTGTTGTTGTTGTTGTTACTATTATTATTATTATTATTATTATTATTATTATTATTATTAGCTAAGCTACATCCCTAGTTGGAAAAGGAAGATGCTATAAGCCCAAGGGCTCAAACAGGGAAAAATAGCCCAGTGAGGAAAGGAAAAAAAGAAATAAATAAATAAACGATATAAGAAGGAATAAACAATTAAAATCAAATATTTAAAAAACATTAACAACAATAAAACAGATATTTCATATATAAACTGTAAAAAGACTTATGTCATCCTGTTCAACATAAAAACATTTGTTGCAAGTTTGAACCTTTGAACTTCTACTGATTCAACTACCACTAATCGTAAAGTCTTGTCTTTGTAAATCAAAAGAAACGGTATGTCATGAACAGAGTCAATATGAAAGATTCAAAACAACCAAAGTAATTCTCTCCTGTTCGTAATACTAGGCAGGCAGTTAATTCTAATAGCCAGGCCTTCTCCATCGTGAGGCTCAATATACTACACAGTATTCTAGAAGTTTTATTCCAGCTGTTACCAAGTTGTGGAATGATCTTCCTAATCGGGTAGTTGAATCAGTAGAACTTCAAAATTTCAAAGTTGGAGCAAATGTTTTTATATTGACCAGGCTGACGTGAGTCTTTTTATAGTTTATATAGGACATATCTGTTTTTTTTTAGAATGATATATTGTTAATTTATTTTCATCATTTATTTATTTCCTTATTTCCTTTTCTCACTGGGCTATTTTTCCCTATTGGAGCCCTTGGGCTTATAGCATCTTGCTTTTCCAACTAGGGTTGTAGCTTGGCTAGTGATAATACTAATAATAATAATAATAATAATAATAATAATAATAATATAGAAAATAATTAACATTTGTATTGTGTAATGATTTTAAAAAGACTGATAATCGCAAATTAATCCTAACGGGAGAATTCACTATCATTATCAATTTTCTCTTTTCACGGTTAGATGTCAGGATGCCAGAAAACCTCAAATCAATCAATGAATCTTGGTCTCGAAACTTATATTCTATCGCAAAAGTCAGGATGTCGAAAATTAGATTCTGTCGCAAAAGTTAGGATGTCGAAATTAGATTCTGTCGCAAAAGTTAGGATGTCGAAAATTAGATTCTGTCGCAAAAGTTAGGATGTCGAAACTTAGATTCTGTCGCAAAGGTCAGGATGTGGAAAATTAGATTCTATCGCAAAGTCAGGATTCAGGATGTGGAAAATTAGATTCTATCGCAAAGTCAGGATGTCGAAAATTAGATTCTATCACAAAGGTCAGGATGTGAAAAATTAGATTCTTTCGCAAAGGTCAGGATGTCGAAAATTAGATTCTGTCACAAAGGTCAGAATGTCGAAAATTAGATTCTGTCGCAAAGGTCAGGATGTCGAAAATTAGATTCTGTCGCAAAGGTCAGGATGTGGAAAATAAATTTTGTCGCAAAGGTTCGGATATCGAAAATTAGATTTTGTCCCAAAGGTTAGGATGTGGAAAATTAGATTCTGTCGCAAAGGTTCGGATATCGAAAATTAGATTCTGTCACAAAGGTCAGGATGTGGAAAATTAGATTCTATCGCAAAGTCAGGATGTCGAAAATTAGATTCTGTCACAAAGGTCAGGATGTGGAAAATTAGATTCTGTCGCAAAGGTCCAGATATCGAAAATTAGATTTTGTCCCAAAGGTTAGGATGTCGAAAATTAGATTCTGTCACAAAGGTCAGGATGTGGAAAATTAGATTCTATCGCAAAGTCAGGATGTCGAAAATTAGATTCTATCGCAAAGTCAGGATGTCGAAAATTAGATTCTGTTGCAAAGGTCAGGATGTCGAAACTTAGATTCTGTCGCAAAGGTCAGGATGTGGAAAATTAGATTCTTTCGCAAAGGTCAGGATGTCGAAAATTAGATTCTATCGCAAAGTCAGGATGTCGAAAATTAGATTCTGTTGCAAAAGTCAGGATGTCGAAACTTAGATTCTGTCGCAAAGGTCAGGATGTGGAAAATTAGATTCTTTCGCAAAGGTCAGGATGTCGAAAATTAGATTCTATCGCAAAGTCAGGATGTCGAAAATTAGATTCTGTTGCAAAGGTCAGGATGTCGAAACTTAGATTCTGTCGCAAAGGTCAGGATGTGGAAAATTAGATTCTATCGCAAAGTCAGGATTCAGGATGTGGAAAATTAGATTCTATCGCCAAGTCAGGATGTCGAAAATTAGATTCTATCGCAAAGGTCAGGATGTGAAAAATTAGATTCTTTCGCAAAGGTCAGGATGTCGAAAATTAGATTCTGTCACAAAGGTCAGAATGTCGAAAATTAGATTCTGTCGCAAAGGTCAGGATGTCGAAAATTAGATTCTGTCGCAAAGGTCAGGATGTCGAAAATTATATTTTGTCGCAAAGGTCAGGATGTCGAAAATTAGATTCTGTTGCAAAAGTCAGGATGCCGAAAATTAGATTACTTTGTCATAAAAGATTAGAAAAAGAAGGAACGAAAAATGACCTGATTTGGGCTGATCATAGACTTCATCGTGCTTCCAAGAATAAGAACATGAGCATAATTTCTAGATTTCTTACTTAATGATACTAGAGAGAGAGAGAGAGAGAGAGAGAGAGAGAGAGAGAGAGAGAGAGAGAGAGAGAGTCCAGTCTCATATTAAATACAATTATTCTGTTAACATCGAATCATGCAGTACATTATTAGGTCTCAGCACTTCATAACGATTTTTCATACTTAATAATAGTGGTTAGAATTAACATAATTATCAAATAACTTTCCATTTTACAACTCTCAAGGCAATTCAATTATTGAATAGCAGTTTTACTTTCGTTTCTATAAATGTTTTTCACGGTGGTCCAAAAAGACTTGAGATCTCTCTCTCTCTCTCTCTCTCTCTCTCTCTCTCTCTCTCTCTCTCTCTCTCTCTCTCTCTCTCTCTCCATTTGTGGTTTATAATTTCATAACCTTATAAGAAATAATTTATAACGTGACTTCAGTCTTCTGCTTTCTAAAAGAATCCGTCGTTTACCCTCTCTTGTTTAATAAGATCATAATAGACCGCCACCTCAGAAATTAAAACTTCAGAACCCTTAGGTCATATCAGGTTACATGCATCTTGGGGACTAAAAGTAACCAAAAAAAAAAAAAAAAAAAAAAAAAACCTATGACATTTGCGTGACAAGTGCCTGCTAGCGCGAAGGACGAGGTCACACAGTATGGAGGATGGGGACGGGATGTTGGCATCAAAGGAGTTGACTTTTAATGACCTCACTTATTCAATTTTAAATGTAATAATGACCAGCGTGATAGGAGAGAGGGCGTATAGAGGCTAATTTACCCACATCTTTTTCAGTGGCTTGTTTTTCTCGTTTTTTGGTCCCCTCTTCTTCATTTTGAATTATAAAGACTTTTTGTACTTCAAATTTCTTAATAAGAATGGGCGAGTATTAGTGCAAACGTGTGTCAGTCAATTGTCACTACTACACAGAAGTCTGAGATAATTCTAAATGTTTGTCGCCTTTTTAACTCTTGATATTTGAGAGGTTAAAGCAAACCTGTGTTTCACAAAGATTTGTTTTAACTTAGCTTATCAATTTTAGAGGTCATCGAATCTCTTGATGCAAATAGATGCAAAGATTAAAGGCAATTTAAATACAGAATGAAATATATATAAAAGCAATGTCGTCAAGGCATTGCATAGCAGCCATGAGTCATGGGGTCTATGCAGTACACAGTACGAGCAGAATTTTTATTAGCATTTTCTGAAAACCTCAGAAAATTCAATATTAAGTAAACTATAATTACTCATAAAAGCTAAGTTTAGTTAAATTTATTTATATAGCTAAGCTCTTTTGTAGGATACCTGTGACAAGAACACTTTGATACGCTTGCTGTTCAGAAATTCCATGGTAATCTTTATAGACGAAACTTTGATTCTTCAATCTATCAAGAGAACTATGATAATCATCCTGAGGCTGAGCTCTGATTTGCTTTTCTGAAAAGGCATTTCTGTGTTCAAAAATATTTTTATATTTTTTATATTTTGTAGACAAATTTACTTTGCTTTCATATTTATTCTCCATAACTACTAATCTATCAGCTGTCATAGTAAGCAGTAATAGATTTTTATCAATGATTTATCAACAATAACTACAGTATATTATGACCATGCAACAGTTGGGTTCTCAGATTTTTAAAATGTAGCGATGACGCTGGACAGACAGATAATTTCTATCCCTTTCAATAAAGAAAAAAGATAATTTATATCCCTTTCAATAAAAAAGGATAATTTCTGTCCTTGTACTGGACGTGTTGACTTTCATTATGTAGGCAACAAAATTTAATGATTTTGCTACTATTGACGGGGGAGGGCCTTTGCAGGTATTTATGATTAGACCACCTCTGTAGCTGTAACTTTACATTTCTACTTTTACTTAGTATGAAACCTGCAAACCTGTTTTAGATTTAAGTAGACAGTATTTTTAATCGGGAAGATGACCAACACTTTTATAGCGAAACATGTCAGGAAATTCGGGGCCAAGTGAAAAATACTTCAGTGTGAATGATCTTATGATATACATCTCTGATTTTATGTTCTTGACTTTTATTTGACCTTATAATTTAATCTATATCATAATCCATTGGAGGTCATGTGGTACAGTTGGCTGCATTGATTCCAGTACACATCACAGGAAGTTGAATTGACGTCTTCTGGCTATACATTGTAGCGGGTAACACTTTACAGTTTAGTTAAAGAGAAACTGTTGGCAACTATGCCTGTAAAACAAAGTGGCTAAATTTGTAAGCATGTGATTAAAAGGGTATTTTTTTTTTCAAATTTGCGAAGTGCTGTGCAGAAAAATATAGTTATTTGCTTAAAAGCACCTCGTAAAATTAACGAAAAATTCTTTTGATCACGTATTTACAAGATCAGCGACTTTATAGTTGATAGTTGGGTTCCTCTTGGAAATCGTAATTTAAGTAAAAATAAAATGGTCATTGGTGGTATCATCATCTTCATTTGGTAGCTTTCGACATAGCTTCGGTCATCTTCAGACTATCTGCAATTAATATTATGTAAAGTTAATATGAATTATCATAAGTAGATAATTAGGAAGATATACTTCTAAGAATTAACTGTCCAACTAGCTTTAAAATCAAACCAAAGAACATAAAACCATATAAAAGACATCATTCCTAATATAACCTACCAATCAAAGAACATAAAACTATATAAAAGACCCAATTACTAATATACCTAGTCATCCGCAGGAAACGATGATTACCCACTCAGAGCAGCAACCCTCAAGCCAGAAAACGGATCAATGGGTCACCGGCAACTGAACAGGTAAGCCCTCATTCAAGCTGGGTTTTGTCTTAAAAATGTATAAAGACTTCAAGATTCGCAGTTGGCTGGCACTACTAAGTCTGTCAGTGATTTTGAAATTTTCTCTGGAAATGGCAAGACCAGATTTAAATGAATGGTCATAAATGGCTAAAATTGTTTCTCTACTCCAAGGTCTATTGGTTCGTAGGTAGTAGATTGGCCAGGGCACCAGCCACCCGTTGAGATACTACCGCTTGAGAGTTATGGGTTCCTTTGACTGGCCAGGCAGTACTATATTAGATCCTTCTCTCTATTTACGGTTCTTCCCCTTTGCCTACACGTACACCGAATAGTGTGCCCTATTCTTTTCAGATTCTCCTCTGTCCTCATAACCTGACAACACTGAGATTACCAAACTATTCTTCTTCACCCAAGGGGTTAACTACTGCACTGTAATTGTTCAGTGGCTACTTTCCTCTTGGTAAGGGTAGAAGAGACTCTTTAGCTATGGTAAGCAGCTCTTCTAGGAGAAGAACACTCCAAATTCAAACCATTGTTCTCTAGTCCTAGGTAGAGCTATAGCCTCTGTACCATATTCTTCCAATGTCTTGGGTTAGAGTTCTCTTGCTTGAGGGTACACTCGGGCACACTATTCTATCTAATTTCTCTTCCTCTTGTTTTGTTAAAGTATTTATAGTTTATATAGGAAATATTTATTTCAATGTTACTGTTTTTAAAATATTTCATTTTTCCTTGCTTCCTTTCCTTACTGGGGTATTTTCCCTGTTGGGGCCCTTGGGCCTATAGCATCTTGCTTTTACAACTAGGGTTGTAGCTTAGCAATGAATAATAATAATAGTAATAATAATGATACCGATCTCCCCATATGCTCCGAAATCCTAAACTGAAGTTACCTAGACGTGCTTCCAGTGTGGCGCTCATTACAGAGTGCACATTTATAAGTGTATATGACACCAGAACACAAGGGAGTAGGTAGACTTCCTTTATATTGAAAAAGTGAGCCAACTGAGAGGTTGTTTGTAAAAATATGCTTGAAATTTATAGGGGGATAACACTTCCCCACAGCAGTCATAACCTCTGCTCTTAGTCTCTCCGACTTTGTTTTTTACAGGTAGCTCTGCCAGCAATTTTTTCTTTTGCCAAACACAGCGTTACCTGCTGCAATGTATAATTGTCAGATTTCTCCCAAGCTTCCCGTGAAGTGTACCTAAAATAATGACGCTAACTGTACCTTCTTGACAAATTTCTGAATGTCAGATAATTTTTTCAATAACAGTAATACAGACGTTTTTAACTTCATCAGAGGGAACGTAAACTACAATGCAGTTATCATAGATATGTAAATAAGTAAATTAATCTCTCTCTCTCTCTCTCTCTCTCTCTCTCTCTCTCTCTCTCTCTCTCGTAAACTATAAGGCATTTGCCATAGATATGTAAGAAACACTATGTAATACCGCCCTACTCATAGATTTCTCAAAAAGTTGTTTTTAGAGCTTCAGACAAAACTGTAAATTGTCTTTTACGTTTTGAAGTTTCTTTTGAGCAAATGTCTCTAAGAACATCTTAAGATGATCAGCTACATCTTGAAGACATAAGTAAATGTTTATATAACTGTAGACAAACAGACATATGCTATAACTGTTAAAATAAGCAAGCACGAAGTTGTTCTTTTATAGTCTGCTTTGGAAAAGGAGAATTGAATTCAAGCGAGACGTCCTTACGTCATTGTTATAAGTTCCATGTAACTTCAGTCGCCTCCTTTACACGTTGCCATTTTCCAAGACATGTATTCCCCTCTTGTAATTGATTATGTCTACTTTGAAACTTTCTTTTTTTATGTAAATAGCGTTACCTTAGATTGGCACATCTAGAGATACGAATAATGTCTTGATATATTTGAGAGAGAGAGAGAGAGAGAGAGAGAGAGAGAGAGAGAGAGAGAGAGAGAGAGAGAGAGAGAGAGAGAGAGAGAGAGAGAGAGAGAGTTGTTTCTCAAGAATATTGTTCAGCAGACTAATTTTCAATGCTTTGATTTAGGGATTCTTTTACTATTTTTGTATTTAAAGGTAAAAGGAATTCACAGATATTAATCTGTTGAATTAGAATTATTCTTTAAAAGTATAATTTCTCACCTGCTTGTCTACAGTATCTCTTTAAAAACAATGTTAAAAATCCATGCGCAACAATATTTTTGTTTCATGTTGGCCTTGAGGTTTTTAAGTATGAAAGGCCTATAAGATCTGTTGTTTGTCCCTGTTTTTCTCATATGTTCATGTTTTAGGATACTCAAATTATAATCCTTTGATTATTAGTACTTCACTATGACATATCCTTATTCAGCATTATTACTTGTTATCGTTTAATTACTTCAATGCTAACTTTTCTTTCTTGACCTAATCTTTGTTTACTGACTTAAAACGTCAGTGATTTTTACTATAAAAAATTATAATTTCATCAATTACTTCTCCTTTCCTTTTTGAGTGTTCGATCATCACAACTTGTGGTCTCTGACGGCATTGATATGGGGTTTTTGGTACCGTTGTAACCAAAGTCTAAATATATATGTAAATTTGGGTTGTAACCAATGACCTGTGCCTTCTTCCTGGGACGGGAAATTATTGTGCAAGTTCACAACAAGGCGTCTATCATTTAAAAGTACCAGTTTGTTTTCAACGTATTTCATTATCTTTAGTGTAATTTAGTACAATTAAATATCTTTATCATAATCAGTATTTGTTTCTCGAAGCTTTGATGCAATGCAGGTTTCATTTATTTTTATGAACTTAAAATCACAGGATTCACTATAGTTATCGTGACGGTGTGAAGGAATTTGTGTGTGTGTGTGTTAACGAAGTGTCTGTTCTGTTTTCGGCTATGATCATAACTGGCAATTGTATTTTGTTCTCGGCATATTTCCATTTCATCATCGTTGCTCTGATCTTTAGACAACTTCGGCTGCATTTCAATTCTATTGTTCCAAATATGATACTTTTTGATTGACAGAGCTGAAAGAAGTATTGAAAATATCTCTGGTATTCGAAGTTTAAATAACTTGCAGCAAATTTAGAATCATTATTAAGTATGTCACCTCAATAAGATTAAGTAATGTTCCCCTTGAATCAAGTAAGCAATAAGATAATTCTAACGCTTAGATACTGCTTGGCATTTCAGTGCAATTTCATGATATCTTAGTGTAGTTGGCATTCGAACAGTTCAAGTAAATCAGTTTGGAATCATCATTGTGTAGTCATAATCTGATTCTATATTAAGGTCCCTATCAAGTTTATACCACTACTGTATTGTTATTCTGTTTCTTGGAAGCTAAAGAAGTTTGATAATCAAGGTTTATGTTTGAAATTCGTGTGGTGGGTTCGTTTGTATATAGTGTACGAAAAGAATAAGGTGATGTATTTCTAGTTTTATCCTTTGTAGAGAAGTCTTATTATAATATTAGTATGGCAGGAAAGATATGATTATTGAGTCAAATGAAGAACAGGAGTGCTAATTAACACGGTAAGAAGTTGGATCTGCTGGAATAAAAAGGGCTTTCTTTTATTATATTTGAAAGAACTTCTGTTCTGGAAATTGAACAAAAAGCTGTCAAGGAGGGTTTAGAGTAGAGTTAGATTAAGATTAAGAGTCGTTGTTTTTTAAGCGTAGGAAAAGATGAAACGAATACCTATGCCATAAATTTTTACAAATCCTTTCCGTGCTAGTCATTACTATGAAAGTCTTACATTACTAAGCATTATAAGACTTCTGAGTGGTGTATCTTTATCCATGAATTATTATATCCAAAGTCCTGAAGGATTCTCTGCTAGGTCTTAAACATCAATTTTGTGTGCAATATCAACTAACATTTTATCAGTATGATGTCTATATGAAGATTTATATAAGTTCTCTTGAGGAAATCCGTACTGGCACCTTTCCCTGGAAGTCTTTTTTTTTTATTTAATTTTTGACTCACAGCAACTATAAACTTTTGATTATAAATGTGGAATTTGTTACCTTCATTTTGAAATAAGAATGTCCGGCAGTATGGAAAGGATAACCATCAACGTTCTATTTGTTTACTTTGGAATTTTATTCACTGACACCTTAAAAGTCAATTTTTCCTGTTCGGATTTAAGATTAGGAAATTCAAGCTATGAATTTTCAGGCAGAAAAAAACAGTAAGACATCAGAAACGTGCAAAATTTTTTTATTCAATCTCCTGGTAACTAACATGTGTTACTGTGAAAATCCTATATGCAAGACTAAACAAACCCCGGTAATAACGTCCTTCTATCAATGTAACATTTTTTCATTTCTTTTTGGACTCAGTCTGAATAGTCAAATGGTGGGCTTACACTAACAAAAATATTTAATTAGCGCAATTCATGACTTTCCAATAACATAGTTTTTGTAACATTTTGTCACTTTCCTGGTTCTAGTAGTTCTGGGTGTATGTTGCACATTGTGCTGCTTTGTAGTAACTGGGGTGCAAAGACCGGCCCCACTTACCTCTTTGGCACACGTGGGTATACATATATTTGGATAGGTTCTAGGTACAGTAAATTCTGATACTGTCACTACATCCTGCTCATCCTCTCCCCCCCCCTCTCTCTCTCAAATGACACAGTTGCCTGTAGGAATTAACTTCTTAAAGTATAACACATCCCTAATGATTTGGCGTCCACCAGTCCTGCAAAAGCCAAAGAACCATTTTTCATTTGCCTTGTAAAATCTAGCTTGGTATGGAGGCAGTGATCTTTTTACTTCAGTGTGGTGTCACATCCTATGACACTGTCTCCCACTTTGGTCTCAAGAGGTTTAACATAACACTTGTCTTTATGGTATGCTTTCATCTTGTACTTTGTTGTTGTATCCTTCCCATATTCAACCATGTCATTTTGGTTAGCCATACTCTGGCAGTTTGGTTCATATCGACGTACCAAACAGTCATATCACAAGGGACTCCTCAGTAGAGCAGTGTGGTATGGCCTAATAAACAATTAGGAAGTCTCTCAGTTCTTGTTTCCAATCCCCATGTTGGAATATGGTAATATTTATAGTGTTCTTTATAGTACCCATAAACCTTTCCACTTCACCATTGATCCAGAGTCAAAGTTGTGTTGTTTTTCTATTTTTGAATCCTGTTCGATTAGCATTCCTGCAGCAAACTTTGCTGGAAAAGGGTGGGCCATTATCTGTACAATCCACTTTTATAGGATCTGAAAGAAAGTTTGTTCGGAAGATTGAAACAATTGGACACACATTTGTGAAGGTGGATTTAGAGGAAAGATGTTATACATAAGAATTAAAGTTCCTGCTTAGATTAGTTCAGGACTTCAACAAACGGGTACCGACTGTAGTCATATATGACCAATATGATGTACAGCCAAGTTGACAATTAATGCATTAATGTTATTGCTGTTTTTCCACAATGAAGGAAAAACACTTTCACCAATGACACTGTGGTGAGGAAGTCTTTCAATGGATAAATGAGGTTCTTTGAGCTGTCATTCTATTCCACCTTCCTTCAACAAACCAAAAAATAAAGGCCGATTAACTGATGAACCACAAATTAATAAAAAGTTCAGAACAGACATGGATAAGAAAAAAGTACGTTCTAGAGTTCGTTCATCTTTGTCCAGAATGGTAGAAGTTTTTTTTTTTTTTTTTTTTTTTTTTTTTTTTTTTTTTATTGTAACTTTTTTTTTTTATTAAGTACATTTACATAGTATATACAGCAAGTATCTATATACACAGATATGACACTTTTACAATATTTTTAATACTTAATACAAAAACAAAACATTGACTCTCATTGCTTTAAACGACAAGTACTCTATAAAGTTTTTACCTCTAATGACACAGTATACTTGTTAAATATTTTCAACATATTGGCGGGTAAAATGTTTCTCTATATCGTATGATTTTGATAGGACCCACTTGGTGTATTTTATTCTACATCTTAATAAGGAGATTCTTTCTGAAGGAGATACATTGTCATCCCTGCTATACCATACACAATTTATATATTCAATGAGAAGAACATTTATTGTATTTACCTGTTTCTTGGTTTTACATGTGTAGTCCATCATCAAAAATTTTATTGGTTGTTCTACTTTTAATATACATATTTCTAAAATTAAGGTTTGAAACCACTCCCATATGGGTTTAACATACATACAAAAATATACAACATGTAAATGATTTTCTACTTCCATACATTTGTTACAGAAATTATCATTTCTTATATTTAGTACTCTAAGCCTTTCTTTTGTGGCTAATGATTCATACAAAAATCTGTACATCAAACTTCTCTGGTACGAATCAACATATTTACACAATAGATTATTCCATATATCCTTCCAGTTAAAGAGTGGATATCTCTCCAATACAATAGGCATATGTTCTGGCATTATAGACCTGTAAATATTTTTACTTTTAACATGTGGAAAGTTCGGGGTTTTTATCAATTTCCTTAGGGTATCAACAATATAATTGTAGAAAGGAGTACCCGAGTATGATACATCATGACAATTTTCCAAACGAAACATATAACTTATTCTAATACGTGTGAAATAAAGGGCTAGCTGCCTTCCATAACTTTCTGAATGAATAATCTTCAAATATGTGCTCGTTAAAATAGCTGCTGCCTTGTAATACACATTGATTATACCTATGCCTCCTTTCGCTTTAGGAAGATAAAGGGATTCTCTCTTAATAGGCTGATACGTTCCACACCACAGGTACCGAAAGATTGCTTGTTCTAGGAGTTTTGCTTTGCTCTTTACCAAGGGAAACACGTGGCACATGTACCACACTTTACTTAAGATTAAGGAATTAATAATGACAGCTTTTTGATACATAGACAAAAATCTGTTTGAGAGCATGTTTACTCTTACCTGAACTTTGCTAATGAGTTCATCCCAGTTACCTTTAACCATTTCTTCATAATCATTGCATAGCAACATTCCTAATACAGTGCATTTGTTCTTATGTTGCAACCATTCAACTGGCCATTCATTTCGATGTTTCCAGTTACCCAGTCCCATAACACAAGTTTTTTCACGATTTAGCTCTGCCCCTGTAGCTTGCTCAAATTTTTCTATTGTATGGAACACTTCCTGTATGCTCTCAGTTGTTCTAACAAACACCGAACTGTCATCCGCAAACCCTATGACAGAACACTGGAATGCATTTGGGAGTTCTATTGGTTGAACACTTACATTTTGTTTCATAGTTCTATACAGTGATTCTTGGAACAAAACATATGCTATCATTGACATAGGACAGCCCTGCCGTATCGATCGTTCAACAGGAAAATAGTCACTAACGATTCCATTTATACAAACTGCACTTAGGCTCCCGTCATATAGCATTCTTATTTTCATAACAAAATCGTCTCTGAAACCCATTCGTGATAAAGTCTTAAACATAAAATCTAGATTTACCCTGTCGAAGGCCTTACTCCAGTCCAGATTGACCAGAGCTCCGTTTAAATTATTTTCATTAACATAATATATGATATCACGGATTAGTGTATTACAGTTAATTATTGATCTCCCTTTCACCGAACAAAATTGTTCCTCTGATACAACCTTATTTAAAACACTCGCCATTCTGTTTGCCAGTATTCTTGAAATACATTTATAGTCAGTATTTAGCAATGCAATAGGCCTCCAGTTCTTCAAAGATAGCATGTCCCCTCCTTTGTGAACGAGTTTTATGATACCTTTCTTTTGACTCTGCCCCAATTGAAAATTTACATTTAAAGCATACTTCACCACTTCCGTAAACTCAGGTTTGATAATATTCCATGCTTTTAAGTAAAACTCTAACGGAAGCCCATCCTCCCCTGGTGTTTTACCTTTGTTCATAGATTTTAAAGCGTTAAATACCTCTTTGGAAGTTACAACACTACATAACACTTCGTTGTCTTCCTCGTTTATGGTGCTGTCAATAGACATAAGAAAATGGTCTTGTAACCTCGAGTCTGTATGTACCTTAGAGAATAGAGCTTTATAATACTGCTTTACATGGTGAACAATAGCGTCAGTGTTATGCAGTGTTACACCATTCTCCAAACGCAATTCTCTAATAATATTTTTTCTCCCTCTTGATTTCTCTTTCCCTAATAGATGAGCAGACAGTCGCTCCCCATTTAACCTTTCTTCTGTTTTTAACCTAATTTTTACACCTTCACTTATTTCATCTTTTATAGACTTTATTCGATCTTTAAGGATTTTCATTTGTTCAAAATCAATATTACCAATCGAAGCCTTGTTAGCTAAGACTTCTAAGTGGCTTTGTAAAAAATTTAATGTACCATATTTCTCTTGGTTAGCTTGTTTGGACAATCTAACAAAAAAATATCTTACTTTAGGTTTCACAAAAATATTCCACCACTCCATAATATTGGGATATTTTCTTTTTTCCCTTTTCAAATAATCCCAAAACTTCTTGAAGTTCTCGTCAAAGTCATCTCTATTCAGTAACGACGTATTCAATTTCCAATATCCCCTCCCCATTCTACACTGTTTGTCTATAAAAAAGTGGGTTAATAACATGTTATGATCTGTCATAGATAATGGAATATTTTGACACTGTTTTATGTTACTATACAGGTCACTTACATATATACGGTCAATTCTGGAACCATAATCAGCTCGATAATAAGTATACGAGGGTATATTGTGTTTCGAAAACCATACGTCTTTCAGAGCCAGTTGTTTTACCAGAGACTTGAGCGCTTTGGATACACATCTTTCGTTCCCCGTACTCACATCTCTTCCTGAGAGTACACAATTAAAATCGCCACCTAGAATTAAATTTGAAGTATTTTGCCTCAAGTAATATAAAATGTTATCAGAAAACAAACTCTCTCTTTCCTTCTTTTTAGAAGATCCTGACGGTGCATATACATTCAACAAGAAAATATGACTGCCATTATGTTGGATTCTTGCAGATAATATACTACCCGTTTCATCTTTTTCCGTTGACAGTACAGAAATATTAGACATTTTATTAAATAAAAAACAAGTGCCTCCTTTAAAAATAGTTGGCATATTCAGCAGT
Source organism: Palaemon carinicauda (assembly GCF_036898095.1). Taxonomy (NCBI): domain Eukaryota; kingdom Metazoa; phylum Arthropoda; class Malacostraca; order Decapoda; family Palaemonidae; genus Palaemon; species Palaemon carinicauda. The sequence continues at coordinate 38,630,360 of NC_090732.1, read as the reverse complement.
ACTTCAAAACTTTCCTCAAGATATCTTATCTTATTCCTATCTCTAATATTATGTTCTTGAATAAACAATACATCAATCTTATATTGAGAAGCTAACATCTTAAGTTGTATCTGTTTGTTGAGCTCATTTAAACCACAAATATTTATTGATGCCACTATTAGAGCCATTAGAAAAAAATAAAGTTTAATTTATTTGCTTATTCTAGCAAGTTTAGGACATTTTTCCTCACTGCCATTGGTATGGTCCTCGTTATGTTTATGTTTACCTAATCCAGGCTCACTGTTGGGGGTTATGGCTTGTTCGGTGTCATACTGCATATTCTCTAAATCATCAAGGATATTAGATAACTGAGAATAATTTAACAATGGATTCATAACACTTCCATCCTCATCCTCCTTAACATTAGAAATACTTTCCCTTTCTACACTATTATTTTGAATTTCAGTACTATCTTTATCATGCAATTCAGAATGTTTACATTTCATCGTCGAGACATTCGTTATTAACCTTTTATTAGCCGTTATATCAACTACTCCTTTCCTTACCTCTTCCGGTTGAGAACCATCCGTCATAACTTTGTGTACCTCTGCTACTACTGTCATTACATTTATCCCTGGTTCGCTAGTTTCGTTCAACTGTGTTTCTTTCACTTGAGTCTGTGGATTTCCGTGTTCGTCCCCGTCTGGTAATTCCTCACTGATACTGCTCTTTGTTAAATTCCTGTTGTCTTTACCCACTAAGTCCTGTAGCTCATCTGTAATTCCGGTGTTCGAGGAAGCATTACGACCATCCTCATTACTGCTGCTAGGCTGATTAACCACTTTACTTTCTACTGGTATTAAGGCAGGAAAATCTCGAGTATCGAATACATTTGATCTTTCATATCGACTTGTCTCGCATTCTCTTGCTTCATGAGATTCTGAACCACACTTGAAACACGTTCTCTTTTGACCACTATATAACAACTGAATTTGAAAACCATTCACAGTAATTTTCGATGGAATATTCTTTTTGACATACATTTTGGCGGTACGTATACCACTTAAAGCACCTTTAAAAGGACCCTGGTTATAAACATTGCGTCTTAGGCCCTCCACTCTACCATACTGTCGAAGAATATTCGTTAAAACCTCATCCTCCATCTCCTCTGGACAGTCTCTAATAGAAACAAAGGTAAACATTGAACTTTCGTCTGTTACTTTCAAAGAAACACTATTACCTGTGACATATTTCCCTTCGAAGTCTTTCACAACACGATCATAAACCGCCTTTTCAGCTAACTTGACAATTACCTTTTCTCGTAGAAACTGGACTACTTGAAGATCTTGAAGGCGAATACCAATATGTACAAACAATGCCGCACTTACATCCTCTTGCGTTGGCTTTGTGTTCAAGAACACTAACCCAATAGAATTCACTCTTCTTAAAGCAGAAGCCATTTTTCCCTTGGTTCAAACAGTCTTATTATAGTTTTTAGGGAATAATTCCCTTTAAATGAAAGGCTTTACAGCCACACGTCTAGATAGGGAACCCTGAGGCACCAGCCCCAGGGTACAACGACTAATCTTCCCAAAACCCAGGAGGGTGTTGATGTTAAATTTTCACTTTGGAAGATTAAGTCTACAGTTTTTACGTAATTTCGCCGATGACCACACTTCCTACATAATCATCAGCTTCATAGTAGACAAGAGGCCACAGCAATACATCCAAAGTTCCAAAACAATCTGAGATAGCGGAGCTCTGGAACTACTGTCCGTTCACCTCGACGGTTGGGTTGAGACTCGTCTAAAAATATTTAATTAGCGCAATTCATGACTTTCCAATAACATAGTTTTTGTAACATTTTGTCACTTTCCTGGTTCTAGTAGTTCTGGGTGTATGTTGCACATTGTGCTGCTTTGTAGTAACTGGGGTGCAAAGACCGGCCCCACTTACCTCTTTGGCACACGTGGGTATACATATATTTGGATAGGTTCTAGGTACAGTAAATTCTGATACTGTCACTACATCCTGCTCATCCTCTCCCCCCCCCTCTCTCTCTCAAATGACACAGTTGCCTGTAGGAATTAACTTCTTAAAGTATAACACATCCCTAATGATTTGGCGTCCACCAGTCCTGCAAAAGCCAAAGAACCATTTTTCATTTGCCTTGTAAAATCTAGCTTGGTATGGAGGCAGTGATCTTTTTACTTCAGTGTGGTGTCACATCCTATGACACTGTCTCCCACTTTGGTCTCAAGAGGTTTAACATAACACTTGTCTTTATGGTATGCTTTCATCTTGTACTTTGTTGTTGTATCCTTCCCATATTCAACCATGTCATTTTGGTTAGCCATACTCTGGCAGTTTGGTTCATATCGACGTACCAAACAGTCATATCACAAGGGACTCCTCAGTAGAGCAGTGTGGTATGGCCTAATAAACAATTAGGAAGTCTCTCAGTTCTTGTTTCCAATCCCCATGTTGGAATATGGTAATATTTATAGTGTTCTTTATAGTACCCATAAACCTTTCCACTTCACCATTGATCCAGAGTCAAAGTTGTGTTGTTTTTCTATTTTTGAATCCTGTTCGATTAGCATTCCTGCAGCAAACTTTGCTGGAAAAGGGTGGGCCATTATCTGTACAATCCACTTTTATAGGATCTGAAAGAAAGTTTGTTCGGAAGATTGAAACAATTGGACACACATTTGTGAAGGTGGATTTAGAGGAAAGATGTTATACATAAGAATTAAAGTTCCTGCTTAGATTAGTTCAGGACTTCAACAAACGGGTACCGACTGTAGTCATATATGACCAATATGATGTACAGCCAAGTTGACAATTAATGCATTAATGTTATTGCTGTTTTTCCACAATGAAGGAAAAACACTTTCACCAATGACACTGTGGTGAGGAAGTCTTTCAATGGATAAATGAGGTTCTTTGAGCTGTCATTCTATTCCACCTTCCTTCAACAAACCAAAAAATAAAGGCCGATTAACTGATGAACCACAAATTAATAAAAAGTTCAGAACAGACATGGATAAGAAAAAAGTACGTTCTAGAGTTCGTTCATCTTTGTCCAGAATGGTAGAAGTAGAGAACATTTCATGTACACGAAAATTTGAGAAAGAATACAATTTGTTGAATGCATTATTTTTCCATATTGCTCCATTGCAATGATTGCTCGTTGTACTTACTGTACTAGATATCGGGAATATAAATGCCATATAACCATCCAAAATGTGACAATTTGGTGTTCAGTGCTAAGGGTTGCGTACAATACCTTAGGCTTAGAGTATTGTACACATCTACCAGGCCAGGAGTTTACAGAATCATTGTATTTGTATATATAAGTATGAATCAATTTCCTCTAACTTGTCGAAAAGATTTGTGAAAAATTAGATCATTACTTATCTATGCTTATAGGAAACAGAAAGAAGTCTATAAAATTTCTTAGTAATCCAGCAATCATATTTCTCTTTTTTTTTTTATTACATTGTTACGTAAATCTAGAGCGTTAGCAGGGTTAAAATTACGCCTTTCTTAAAAAAGAATATACATTAAACCATTATTGATGGGGGTAATTTTTATTCATCTCTCTCTCTCTCTCTCTCTCTCTCTCTCTCTCTCTCTCTCTCTCTCTCTCTCTCTCTCTCTCTCTCTCTTTATATATATATATATATATATATATATATATATATATATATATATATATATATATATATATATATATATATATATATATTTGTACATATATATAAATATATATATATATATATATATATATATATATATATATATATATGTATGTATATATATGTATACATACATATATATATATATATATATATATATATATATATATATATATATATATATAATTTTAGTCTGTAGAATGTGACAGGTTTAGCTGTTTTTACTTATTGTTATGGATGCAAGGATTCTCAGATACACAGAATGCTTCTGTAGCATGTAGTAAGATTTACACGGTGTTATGTATCCTTTGAATATGTTTCTAATAAGCAACTACATCAATAAAAACATCTTCCTCTAACAATCCCAGTTAGCCAACCTACTGTTCTAGCGAAGTTCAAAAGGAGATTTAAACCACATTACTTAAGACAACTTTTTCTTTTCAGGAAAAGTGATCTTAAGGTCTTGTTTGGAATAAAAGCAGATGAAATTAAATCATCACTGTTATGGTAATATAGTATATTATTCTGTCATTTTAAACTACATAGTTTCATAGAATACTTTTGTATTATCTAGCACAGTTGAACATTGTGTCAAGAACTATAATTTTTTCTTCTGTTTCACTGAAATTGCCAAAGGCAGCTGAATTAGACAAATAAGGACCACATCTGTCTGCTTGTTAACTATTTTGTTGTGTTCGCCAGTCCAAAGTGAAAGTGGACATATACCATCCTTACTATCTGTTTGTTCAGTCCATTTGGCCTATTATACATTGTTGAAATAAGAAAAGAAATATCACTGAATACAATACCGCGTCTTAAGTTTAACTTTGCTTGTTTCTACACATTTAATATCAAGGTCGTAGTCCAAGCTGTAGGACGCGAGGGTCATTCTTTGGCTGCTATTTTTTGCCGTATGTGGCAGTGCATACCACTCCGGTCCAGATTAGAGTGTAGCCTGTGCCCTCTTTCTTCTTCTTTTTCTTCGACTTTGTTTAATTGAGAGGTGCGAGATATGTCGGGTTTCGACAGAAGAAAGAAAATATTATTTGAACCATGATCTTTATTCTGGCGCCAATGAAAGCGAATCCTCTCTGGCGGTGCAAGATTAGACTCAGAGTCAATACAGATATTGACCCTAAGTAGACTGGCCTTTTGATCAAGTCATTGAGTGCCACGATTTTATTGTGGTTATAGAGAGTCTTGAAAACTCTAGACTGGAACACGCTGCGACCTATTCAAGTCTGTATTGGTTACTCTGCGGGAATGAATAATTGTCCTTGTATACAGGATGATTGATTGCTATACTAGAGATACATACTTTCGGATCTATTACCGAGAGATCCACTGGTAATATGAATCAGTACTCATATTTTTCATTGATATGATCTACAACTATATACATGTGGAAGCAACTTTTGTCGGTGGTCTTGCCTACTTTACTTACCCTTACGTAACTGATCTAGTATATTGGATTTTTACCTCATCCAGGGGAGTGGGTGCATCGGTCCCCTGACCCCGCCCCCCCCCCCCAACCTAATTGACCTAGAGTGCCATAAATCTTAAGAAACAAATATTCATTTCATTCTAATCATGCACATGTTTTTCTATTAGCATTTGCAGCAAATCGAACGTGTCTGTACTAGTAGCCACTGTTAGGCTATGGCTATGAATGCTGGCAATCGTAGACACTTCCATAAGGTTAATGTCGCATTCAAACTCTCGAAAATGATTGATTGGTATGAACATTATATCAGAAGACCATTATTTGCAATTTGTTTTTTAAATTTGTTTTACTTATTTTAGTTATCTGTCTGTCCACCAATCTGCCTGTGAGGTTTAATGAACAAAACCCATTAACCAATTATTATTATTATTAATATTATTATTATTATTATTATTATTATTATCATCATCATCATCATCATTATTGTTATTATTATTATTACCTGCTATGCTACAGCCCTAATGGGAAAGTCAAGATGCTATTACTCCAAGGGCTCCAGCAGGGTAAATAGCTCAGCGAGGAAAGGAAGTAAGGAAATAAATAAACTACCCGAGAAGTAATTAACAACAAAAATAAAATATGTTAAGAACAGTAACAACATTAAAATAATTCTTTCATATATAAACTATAAAAACTTAGAAAAAAAGATGAAGAGAAATACGATAGAATAGTGTGCCTTAGTGTACCCTCAAGCAAGAGAACTCTACCCTTAAACAGCGGAAGACCATGGTACAGAGGCTATGACAGTGCCAAAGACTAGAGAACAATGGTTTGATTTTGGAGTGTCCTTCTCCTAGAAGAGCTGCTTACCATAGCTAAAGAGTCTCTTCTACCCTTACCAAGAGTAAAATAGCCACTGAACAATTAAAGTGCAATAGATAACCTCTTGAGCAGGGAAGAATCGTTTGGTAATCTGTGTTGTCAGGTGTACAGTATAGGACAGAGGAGAATATCTAGAATATATCAGACTATTCGGTATGTGTGTATAGGTAAAGGGAAATGAGTCGTAACCAGAGCGAAGGATCCAATGTAGTACTGTCTGGTCAGTTATAGGGCCCAATAACTCTCTAGCGGTAGTATCTTAACAGGTGGCTGGTGCCTTGGCCAATCTACTACCTATGATTAAAATGATTTTTAGAATGTGTACCACTAAACGGCACTTTTAATTAATATCAGTGTGAAACTTTGGTTTCAAACTGATGGGAATCTTTAAATAGAGATGATATCAAGAAATACTTTAGATTATTAAGGTAACTGTCTACGAGGATACCAAATTTAGAATTAGAAATTGTTGAAATATTTTGTGCCTTTTGAGGAAAATCGTTGTTGACGTAGATGTGAGTTACCCTTCGTCTTGGACAACTCTCCTCTGTCCGTCTGAAGAAATACGCAGACAGGACACGCAAAGGAGCTCCTTTGAACTGTGAGAAATTCAGGTCGCGACCTAATTTATTCTATGAATAAAGGTCAGTATTTCATGGGCGTACTGAAAGTTGGGGGAAAATAAAAGCAATTCAAGAATATTGAAGTGCTGGGTAACTATAGAGGTCAGCAGGGTAGTAAGAGCACAGTGGCGGCGTACGGAAGTACGGATTGGACTTGGAGGAGTGTCGTCGAGTGGAGTCGGAGTCTTAGAGCCAGAGGCCAGAATCCCTCACTCTCTCAGTCAGAGTCAGTGTGCGCACGGCAGTAGTGGGTGGTGGACGCCAGAAAGCGTGCTTGTGTCCCGCTGCCGGTGTGCGTCGGTCTCCCTCCAAAGTGGCTTTCTTGTGTCGTGCATTAGTAACGCCGTGCCGGCCGGTCCTCTCAACTCCAAAAGCCTTTTTAAGATAGAGATCACTTAAAAGGTATCCTTTGGACGTGTCAAAGGATCTGGAAAATAAGATGGGAACTTCTTTTATATCATGGTAAGTACACGAGAGATAAAAGTCAACTTTAACTTTTTTTTTCCCCACATGAGGTCATGGGGCATTGGTTACTCAGAACATTTTAATATTTAGTATATATATATATATATATATATATATATATATATATATATATATATATATATATATATATAGTGTATGGGGTCCTATGTTTTTTTTTTTTTTTAAGCTCGGTGTATGTTGGGGATAAATTTATGAACAAGGAAATTCGTGGTAGGCCTACTGGTATTTTATCGGCGACATTAGGTTGGGATTGTCAAGTACAACATTTAATAAACTAATATTATTGCGGATATGTTTGAGGGCAATAACTATTCAACTGCATTAAAAACAAATACGAAAAGAAGCACAAACCATTCATAATTATTTTTTATTTAGAAAGAGCAGGCAAACTTAAATCAAATAGTTATGTTGGTATATAAGGCTTATATAATGAAGATAATGATTGATAAATGAAACAAGGAAATGAAGGTTTCTCCAGCAAAACTGGAATATAACTGAAAAAAAAAGTATAAACGCAGTATTGACATAGAAGTCATAGGTACTGAGGCAGTAATATTATAGCGTTCTCGAGACTTGGCGTAACTTCATATTACCAACTAAATATTTTGTGGAATTTAGAGATCTCCAAACGTCAAACACTGATTTGCACTTTGATAGTTGAAATGGCCATTGTAAGAGTTTTGAAATTGGAGTAACGGAAGATGGAGAACAGTTATTTCACAGTTTTTTTTTTATTTATTTTATTATTTTTTTTGTGTGTGACAAAAGCCTACCAAAAAATAACTGAAATCGTCGATTAAATGTTGATATTTTTTTTCAATTCACCTCATATTTAATTTGTTTGATTTCTTTCGAAATATATAAGGCGTTTATTTTCTTCAAATGCATTCAGCGAGGCAATAGACAATAAAAGACGAAGGCAAAATGGTATTGAAAGTTACCTGTCGCTCAGTTTGTGCAAGTCAGCCCAATAAACATCGACATTTTCTGTTGCATCTTGCAAAGTCTGTGGCCAGTTTGAGGTCTCTCATTTTCATTGTTTTCAGTCAAACTCTTTTTAAGTATATTCTACTCACTAAAGTCATCAATTAGGAGATATAGATAGTGTAGGATTTATAGATAACATAGTATGAAATTGGTTTTATGTTTATATTCATGAGAAACCATACTATCAGTTGCAAGTTACAGTTTTGTGTTTGTTAGTAAATGAAGGTACTCTTGGTGCTTTGGCATGTTCGGTCTTGAGTAAGCGTGAACCGGCACTAAAGAGTACGTTTCCATAGTTCAATGCAAGCAAAATACTAATTTGCGATATTCTGATGCTTTTTAAAGTTATAATACCAAGGAAGAAAGAACTTTTCAAAATATCTCGTACGTACTTCCATACTTGCGTGTTTCGTATGGCATATATATATATATATATATATATATATATATATATATATGTGTGTGTGTGTTTGTGTACTGAGGAATATAATAATACAGTGTCACAATGTTGATTACATTTACAACCCTAATCCTAGCAAAAATATACAGATTAATAATTAACGAATTCTAAAAAAAAAAAAAAAAGCCTTAAACACAGACAGCAGGGGAAAGTAATCTGGGTCTGACTAGAAGAAACAAAATGAAAGGCAAGGGAAAAATATAATTCGCGTGATCAGTAATGAACAACACTGATAACAACTTGGGGGGAAAAACCGTGTTGTATTTTTTTGCAAGACGTAACCTTTCCATTATGACGAGTGACCTGATGTTTAATCATCGGGTATCAAATAAGAAAAACAGGTTCTTCACCTTGTTTGGTTAATTGCAATGAAATGCGTGTGATAAGCTCGCCAAATGGGTTGTTTGCTCAAGCAACTTGCAATTTGCTAAAATAGGTACGCCAAGATTATTAGTATTTGGTGGCAAAAAAACCTGATAGATGTCAGCGTTTAATACTGGAAATGAGATTCACCACAAAAGTTTAATGCTCTTCTGTTAGTTTTGATGAAGTCGGAAAGATGAAATATTTGAATGTGGTGGATGCTGGACTTCTAAAAAGGTCAAAATATCACAGGAATGAATGATTATTCTGGTTGGCTCCCAAAGAAATATGGAATAGAGTGAAAAAGAAACATATAAAAGATGAAGTGTTTGCTCTTATATAGACTGGCTATCCATCAAGGCAGATATGAATAAGATAGGAGGAAGTTAAAGATAGACAAATCGATAAATGAAGGGAGAATTATAGTTACCTTTATTCTACTTTTTGTAATTCTAATTTCTAGTTTCCAAAATAATGTCTTTAGATTATTCTTGTTTTCCATTTGAAAATAGATAATGTTTAGACTGGAGTAGAGCAACGCCAGTCACTCAGCTGTGATCAATATAAGGACTTCCCTTTAAGGCATTAAAAGTAAATAAAATGGAAAGCGAAAGTACCAGGCGAAACACTAACCAAAGAGAGCAACTCGGACGAAAAGTGAATCAAAGACTTCTCATGGTACGTCCAGTCGTAACTAAGAAGGCTTATTAACAATGCACATGCCACTCTCTAAATGGGTCGTACCTTAACGACATGCAAATGTAAACAAACTCAATCCTAAAGTAAATGTGTTCGATGCGGTTTCTTGAATGTCATGACTCTGAGGCATTTTAAAGACTTGTAAAGCAGGGTATCTGATACTACAGTCATACGTTCTCTTTATCACCATTGCTTTACCGATTTCAGGATAACATTTTAGAAAGAGGGGCACTCAGTAGGGAACATGCTTCGCCACGCCAAAAAGTCTTATTTTGCTCTCAGCTCCACTGCCTTCTTGTACTTTGATGAATATTCTTCAAGATCTAATGGATTTGCCCTTTAGCCGTACCCCACATGTCATTGGAACAGTAGTTTTTGTGTAATGTTCACAAACAAAAAATAAATAACAAAATAGTTGCCATTTTCTTAACATTGCTATTATTTTCAAAGTACTGCTGCGTACTTGTATTTTGATGTACTTTATCTGAAATGTTACAGATTCATCCTTGGGTTATACCCAACATATCTACCGAGTTTGGTCTTAATCGGTACTGTAGTTTTTAAGTTACACACAAACAAGCAAAGAAATAAGTAAACTAAACAGACATGGGTGAATACATACCCTTCTCAAAATCTTTGGTTTTGGTGAAGGCATTAATGAAAATTGGCGTTACAACACCTTAGCCTTCTAATTTACCTAATTCCCCCGCCCTTGTTTCTGTTTGCTGTTTGACCCCTCTTACCAAATTTTAAATTCATGGTACAACGGTAAGATTTTCCCCAAGTTGCTTATCGGAGTTGAATGATCTACCCGGCTACAAGGACCCAAAGTGAACCAATCATACCAAACGAAGGCCCATTATATTTTATTCAGTTGATTATATGGTCTCACTAACAGCCCGTCGAATTGAAGATATTTTCGAAACTATTTCCTAATCATTCGTGTAAAGTAATTTACAATATATTCAGGACTACCGTTGAAAATGTATTTATCGTATTTCAAGTTATTTTACTTCAGGTGGGCGCTTTTAAAATTGATTTTTTTTTTATTTATTGAAATTATTTGTGTGTAGGAATTTAGGACCATTATCCTTATAAGGCCACTTAAGATTTATTTTTGATTTGTCGTTTCATAGCATTGTATGTGTTAAGCATATTTTCTGTTCATAATTCCTTTTTTATCCGTAGCTACTTTCATAATCAATATAAACTAAATTATTTTTAGGGAGAGAAATGACCTCGTATTTCATATTTTCTCCTTACTTCCTGATATAATTGACCGGATAGTCTCTGGAAGTATGGCTGACAAGATAATGGTTAGGTTTATTTTTGCTTCTGGTAATCAAAGACCTCAGTTATGAATTTCTATTTCCATATATATATATATATATATATATATATATATATATATATATATATATATATATATATATATATGTGTGTGTGTGTGTGTGTGTGTGTGTGTGTGTGTATAGTGTATGTTTAAGCTTTCAAAGTTCCTGTTGTCTTTAACTGGCCTGGAGGTTGATTGATGAGGTGGGTTTTATTGCTAATGTCATTTTTCAAAGGTTAATAGAATCTCCTAATTAGTCCTTTTCTCTATTGGGAGTCAAACTGATAGAATCAAGATTCAGTTCAATAATTAACCTTAAGCCAATAACATAATTACATATTGAAAATTATATATTCTATGACCTTTCGTTTTCTTATTTGGAGTCTGTGTTTTGCTGTTCAGAACTCTTCGTCTTAATTGGTTTATCTCATTTGTACTTGAAGTTGCATCAGCAGATGCGGTGGCCTATTGGAAACGTACCTGTCTGGCGATTGTCAGACCGGGGTTCGAGTCCCGCTCAAGCTCGGTAGTTTCTTGTAGTGTTTACAACCTCACCATCTTTTTTGAGCTAAAGATGGCGATTTTGGGGAGCTTATAGGTCTACCTGCTGAGTCATCAGCAGCCATTATTTGGCCCTCCCTAGTCCTAGCTTAGGAGGAGAGGGGGCTTGGGCGCTGATCTTATATATATATATATATATATATATATATATATATATATATATATATATATATATATATATATATAAATATGGTCAGTCTCTAGGAAATTTTCCTGTTAGCTATGGCAATGTTACTGTCCGTTGTCTCTGCCATACACGATCTGCCTTAAAACCTAATGGTTATTGTAAGAAAGGACACTTCAATGTATTAAGTGTCTTCAGGAAACGACCATGTCTGCACTTTGGAGTGTAAATGCTCAGGCAAATGGAGTGAGTAGTCAAGTGCTGATGTTTTCGTTGCAATTTGATATCCGGAAGATCATGAAATGGCTCGCTCACTTCCTTCGCTAAGGAAATTGGATAAGTACAGGATGCTAACAGCCTGGTGATTTTTTGTTCATGCTTTATGCTTATATCGGTTACTTTACAATTAAACGGTTGCATCTGCTAAGCTCTTGACAATTATTTTTTTTTATATATTTTTTATTCTTTTTAGAATAAGTGTGAGTTATTAGTGCATTATTTTCGCATCTCTCTCTCTCTCTCTCTCTCTCTCTCTCTCTCTCTCTCTCTCTCTCTCTCTCTCTCTCTGCATTATTATACCCCTTATCAATTTTCGCTTTTTTTTTCTTCGTCAAATTGTTAACAGCGAGTGCTTGTATAATGCCCATGCAAATGCAAAACTTCTTGCCTTCAACGATATAATCTCGGTTTCTCCGAAATCGTGAGTAATATACCTTTTATAGGAGGAGTCCTTGAAAAACAGATGCGATTATTATTAAGAAGAACTACCTGATAGGAAACAGAGGGAAAAATATTATTTAGGATGGAAACGCATCACGATTGCTCAGGGCAAAGTGATAATGAATGGCAGTACTGGAAGTCGTTACAGGAATAAGTACATTTAATTTTGGATATAAAATCTTCTTCTCTATCTTACACACACACACACACACACACACACACTATGTTTATGCCACCCATTATTATTGTACCAATAAATTGTATCAATAAATCATGGCATGTCAAGATTGAAACAAAGAGCTCTCTCTCTCTCTCTCTCTCTCTCTCTCTCTCTCTCTCTCTCTCTCTCTCTCTCTCTCTCTCTCTCTCATTAATGCTTCATCATTGTGAATTTTGAATAGAGAGTAACAAAAGTTTAAGAATTTAAGGTATTTCCTAAATATTCTGAAATGTATTAACATGGCATGCGTGTGTGATCATGATTAAATATTGCACATTTTTATACGTAAGATTACGCACATACACGCACTCTGGAAAACACGCACACACACTCACCCCTACACACACACACACACACACACACACACACACATATATATATATATATATATATATATATATATATATATATATATATATATATATATATATACATATATTTATAAACTGTCACTAAACACATGACTCATACTTTTAAATATCAAATGGAAAATGGTACTTAATATCGAATTCATTCTATCTTAGAAATAGAATTCCCAAAGGGTATTACATATAAAGGTGTATGCTGGGGCCAATGTGCAAGCTTGAGTCCTTTGTATCGATACAAAATTCACTGTCGACTTCTTGATAAGTGTATCCAGAGATATAATATGTTTTTCGTCTGTGCTGTACATAGTCTTGCCAAACTTGGTGTTTGTGCTCAAACTCGAAATCATTTCTTTTACACCATGATAGCTGATTACCAAGTTATTAACATGTGAATATTTACAATTCTTCTTCTTCTTTTTCTGTAGATTGCCCGGTGCTTTTGTTTGTTCATTAGATAATATGACTTTCATAGTTACAAATATTAGGCCGCTAATATTATATGCACACATATTCCCGTTGAGATGTGTTATTCCCAACGTAGAAAGTAATCATTATTACTAATAACTTTGTGCAGCTTATTGCCTGAAATTATGGACCTTACATGTGTTAGTAACAAAACTATCGTAAATAGCAATCAGTTACAGATATAGCAGTCAGCTACCATGGTGGAGATGGGATGCTTTCGATTGTAGGTAGAATCACCTGAATTCGACCGGAATACGTAAATCAGTGTTGAAAAAACTTTTAACTCCCATGATAGCTGAATGGATAGGCCAATTGGCAACTTCCGTATAAACATACTTATAATACAATACCCCTTTTGGTACTGTTCTGGGTAGAGCAAACATGGCATTAAAAGTGACTTGAAAGATATGTGTATTCACACACACAAACAGACACACATACACACACACATATATATATGTATATATATATATATATATATATATATATATATATATATATATATATACATATATATGTATATATATGTATATATATATATATATATATATATATATATATATATATATATATATATATATATGATTACTAGCTAAGCTACAAACCTAGTTGGAAAAACAAGATTATATATATATATATATATATATATATATATATATATATATATATATATATATATATATATGTGTGTGTGTGTGTGTGTGTGTGTGTGTGTATATACACTGTGCACGTGAAAGAGTGTGTGTATGTATGTCTGTCAAAAATATTCACCCCATCCTTTTATAAAGGAAGATAATGAACGAAATCAATGGCAGGAAATATGTGATTATATTGGCTATGGCTCCGCTATGTAGATTGATTCTTAATCACAATGTATTATCATAATGGAATGTGCGGGGGATAGACTAATGAAATTAGACGTCTTTTCATGTGCCCTTGAGAATTAATGAGGCTTTGTTTGCTCGTACTGCTGAAATCTCATTAGACCTTGTTAGTCATTATAAAGCATCATACTACTGATAATTACGGATGGACAGCCTCTGGGTAAGATTCCTCTCTACCCGCTGATGATGTGGAAGAAAACTTCCTGAGATAAGTGGTCCTCAAATAAGTACGCCAGATCTCTCTCTCTCTCTCTCTCTCTCTCTCTCTCTCTCTCTCTCTCTCTCTCTCTCTCTCTCTCTCTCTCTCTCTGTTGCTATTATATTATAAGGGAGGGAGAGAAGTGAAGTTGGTTTATAGGCCCAGGGTGATCAATTTGTGGGGTTTTGTAATTTGGGGGTTCTTCGGTCGAGAGTAATCAATGCCCGATCATATGATCAATCAGTGCTTGGTGAAGGAGTCGAAAGTTCCTTTTTAGAAGGCTGGAGAGAGAGAGAGAGAGAGAGAGAGAGAGAGAGAGAGAGAGAGAGAGAGAGAGAGAGAGAGAGAGAGAGAGAGGCAAGTGTTTGCTGGGGGTGGAAAAAGGCTGCGCTGCCACAGCTTTGAATTTGTTGTTGGTGTCGAAGCGAGGATTGATAAGGAAGTCTGAGGAAGATTTTCACATTTCGTGTGTGTTTGAATAAGGCTAAAGATCATCACGGACGATTCTTCAGACTTTTATGATGTTTTTTCAAGTGATGTTCATGTCGCTCGCTGAGTCACGGCACTCATTAGCTCCTGCGACATATTATAAATAGAAATGTGTGAAGTGAGCTAGGCATTCTGGATGCGTGTAATGGATTTAAGGCAGCAGACTTTTTGGTGCTGATTTTTCCTGTTGCCAAGTGGCTTCTAATTAATAAGCTCTTTTAGAATATATCTTTCTTCACAATTGTTTTAAAGAGACAGTATGGATATAGGAAGGGAAGTTAGAAATTAAGGGGGCCTCTCAAAGTTTGTTGTGTGACCTGCATTCATGAGTAAAAAATTTGCAGTTGATGAATCAGCTATCATATTAGGGGAATTCAGAATTTGTCTTCAATTTCATCGTTGCAGTTTTGTAAGGAATTTATTAGATGATTCTCTATAGTTCAATTTATAACTTTGATATTATAGAGGCAATTTACGTTATTCTAACTTCACGCTTTGGCCTCAGCTTTTAGACTTTTTAGGAGGCTCACAAACGCACAGACTAGAATTGCCTGTATCTAATTTTGTTTTGGATATAGTATTTTTTAATAGATCTAGATATAATTAGTGTATGTTTCATTTACCTTCATATACAGTATATTATTTTTGTTGATAATTAGTTATAAGCCGTTTTATCTTCCCTTTCAACAAGACAAATTTTAAGATTCAGAGATTTATGGATACAGTGTACTGTATAAGCATACCTTCGTGGTCACTTTTTTGGTGATAAGAATAATTAGGTTTTGTATTACGAGAATCTTTTATAATTTCTGTAATATTAATCACACGTGTTTGAGATTGATATGAAACAAGACTAATGTGAAAAGATAGAATTTTCAGTCAAATCTTTCTCCCAGTTGTTATGTAATGATCCCGTAGAGTTTAACGTTACTATTTAGAAAATTTCTTATGACCACGTGAACTAAATTTGTTTTAAAATAACCTGGATTTAAGCGATAAGATATATTTATTTTCAAATGGCAATCAGATTACTTTGAATTGCGTTTATGCCAACAACTTTTATAAATTATAATTGGCTAAAATTCATCCTACTTCATTTGCGACGGAATTGTCACGTAAATCACAGCGCCTGGCCGCCGACTGAACTTGCTTATTATTCATTAATTCATATTATTCGTTTACATTAAACAAACTACATCCACTTGCCACAGAGGCTTATTTTCTTAGCTCATCACTTAATAAAAATATATTGTAAACTCAGTAATGTTTTTGATTTATTAACATGCTTTTGTATTAACAATTCAACTTCAGACGAATATGTTACAAGACTCAGCTCAACTTGAGTGAAGTGGAACTAAATATTACTCTTCTTTGCGTGGTGAAATGTGGTGAGCTTTTTAGAGGCGAGGGAGGAAACGAAATATATCATTAGAGAAAATAAAAAGTACAGACAGTCTGTTCACTTGTCTAGGCGATGCCAGAAGATCTTTCTTTTAAAATCACAGAGATCCTGTCTGTTCTGGCTCTCTTTCCTTTTATTATTATTATTACTTGCCAAGCTGCAACCTTAGTTAGAAAAGCAGGATGTTATAAGCCCAGGGGCTCCAATAAGGAAAAGAGCCCTGCGGGGGAAGGAAACTAAGAAAGAAAAGAAGTAATTAACAATTGAAATATAGATATTTAAAAAAAGGTAGCAACAATTAAATAAATCTTTCATATTTAAACTATAAAAACTTTAACAAAATAAGAGGAAGAGAAATAAGATAGAATAATGTGCCCGAGTGTTACCGCATGTATTATACAAAATATAATATATGGATCTGTTTTAATCTTAGAAAGGGTCATTTATGTTAATTTTTTCTATATTTTTTATAAAATCGTACAAAGATTTCGAAGAAATAGTATTAAGTTTGTTCAAAATTATATAAAAAAAAAATATTTTTGCATCCGGCGCTTATATGTATTCTGCTTACAAGCATTTGTAATGGAAATACCCTGTGCTGGCATGACCCAGACATGATCTGCAACAGTAACCAGTGTCCTGTGGTATTCTGAAGTCCTTTTCCTTTGTAATTGTTGTTACAGAAACCTGCACGTTAATCTTTCATGATCGAGGTTTATGTTTGAGCATTTTTATCCTCCGTCTTTCTGCGGAAAGACTTTACAACAGAGGGTTTGACAACTCAAACATGATTAAAGATATAAAGTGTTTTCTGAACTTTTAATCTTAGAATCCAAGTAATGCTATTTGATTTTGATAAAACCTCGAAAAGTCAAAAAGTCCTAAATTTTAATTTTTATTTTTTTTATCTGTTTCTACTTTCGTTCGTCTAACTTCAATTTCTATTTTATTATTCATGTTTCATTCAGTATTTCAAAATTTTTAATGATCTATTTATCCAAGAATGCGATCTTATTAAAGACCAGCTTTTAATCTGTGCTCATACTGGCTTGGTTGGTGGGGTGTTATTAATACACATCTCATTTTGTTCATTATGAAAACTCACTGGGTTGAATCTGCTCCCTCAACGAGATCGTCCCCATGTCTATCGCCAGAAACCCACGTCTCTTACTTGTCTCTTTCATTATAAGTGTAATATTTGTTCATGATTTATCCAATTAACATTGGTACATTTTCAGCTATCCTTCCAAAACAGTGTCTCACCATTGCCTATCTAACTCTAAGCGAGAAAGTTAGACATTTAACACCTGTTCTCTTAGCCTGCATTTACTACTTTGGGGGACACACGAAAGGAAGAGACAGAGAATGTACCATATTCCCCCATAAGGCCTTTAATTATGAGTCTTTCCTTTTACGCAGCGAAAGCTATAATAAGGCGATAGGATTTACCCAGAGAGACCAGGTCTATGGAAATTATACCGACCGCCAGCAACCCTAAACCCCACAATTTTATCTGGGTTCTTAATACCCTGTGAATAAGTACGTGTCGGGGCGTCTCGTAAATCGTTGGTCATCTTACATATATCCTGTAGGATGCAAAGGAGCCAGACGCACATCCTTCTGTCAAAATATAGACCTAAGCGTGTTATATCGCTTCATGAATGAATGGAGCTTATGGGGATAGATTCCTTTAAACCTAACGCAAAGTAACAAGTTACGCAAGGGTTTTCTCAAACATGTGAAACATGTAGTTAAATGCCACATAGCGAATTCCAAGGATATTAGCCAGATTCTTTGTGCTATTTTTTCTGGTCTTAATGTCTTTTGATACTTTGTTTCTTGTTAAAAACAACTTGTTTTAGAGGGTAATATTACGGCGAGAGAGAGAGAGAGAGAGGAGAGAGAGAGAGAGAGAGAGAGAGAGAGAGAGAGAGAGAGAGAGGTAAGTAACATAAATATAAATTGAGAGTTGAAAGATATTCCTTGTCACTGAAATATCTTTCTCTTTATAATGGTTCAGTTCGAATCGTAGTTTTCATAAAAAAAAAAGAACATCGAGCCATTACTAAAAAGTCATCCATTTATTGAGCTAAGTGGATAATTGTGTAAATCTCACTCAAGCATCCTTTGTGTAACTTCGGATGATCTGAAGTCCCCAAACGAGTGAATGATGTACTTATATCCATCCTACTCCCAATACACATCTAGTTCAAAGGCTTCATTGCTTTCATCTATAAAAATGCCTGCATGGAAATTGATCAAGGAATGCTTTACTTTTTCTTCCGTACATCTGCCGAGCGCCAAACTTCAGGTTTTTTCCTAATCACTTAATGAATATTGATCAGTGATTTTTTAGTTCTTCCTTGAGAGAGAGAGAGAGAGAGAGAGAGAGAGAGAGAGAGAGAGAGAGAGAGAGAGAGAGAGAGAGAGAGAGAGAGAGAGAGAGGAAAAGTAGCAGAATCTTTTTAGTAGTTTTCGAAGATTTATGCTGCGTTGATGCTCATCTACACATGTAGATTTTTTTTACGTTTCTTCTGCATTTTTCATATATAATAGAAGAAAGTGTTTGACTAATATATATATATATATATATATATTTATATATATATATATATATATATATATATATATATATATATATATATATATATAAATATATATATATATATATATATATATATATATATATATATATATATATATATAAATATATATATATATATATATATATATATATATATATATATATATATATATATATATATATATATATATATATCCTGTCACACTGTGCGGCAACCACCCAGAAAGCACAGTCTCCCACAAATTGCCTTGTGCTAGTTAGGAAAGGGGGAGAGGGTGGGAAGGGTTGAATATCTGTGTCTGTGCATATCTATCTAAATATTTAGCCGTCATTTTTGACGGGTCACCTACACTAGTCATGAAAATTACCTTCTAGTCATATTTGCATTCAAGTTTTTTTTATGTAGCAGTCATTTTTTCCTTCATTGTAATTTGAGTGATTTCAGTAAAAGTGAATTTATTTGATTTGGTTTAGATTTATTCACTTTTCTTTGCATCTTTATTTCGTATTTAGTTTTGTCTCACAGCTTCAAGCAATTCATTGTTGTTTCCCTTCGTTTCCCTTGAAGCAGTGTACAACCCCCTATGCCCTAATTCCCTGAATACTTCTTATCGCTGTGCAACATGACCCCACAATACTACAGCTGCACCACGTTCCCATCTCCAGATGTCTACACGTCTCGTTTCCTGTACTTTCACTCATTAATTATTTCTTAGGCTGCCTTCCCTTTCTTCTGGCCCTGATAACTCCCCTTTCATCCCCTCCATCTTTATTCGTCTTAGTTCCTTATTTGTCGGAGATAAAGTCGACAAGGAATTGTGGGTCTTCCAAATTAATGGAATCAGATGGCTGGCTGGGCGCTTCCGCTTGACCACCATCATCGTTTAGAAATGTACTTTATCTAATCTATTTGTCGATTTAAGATGAAAGACTATTTATTCCTTTGTGTAGTTGATTACGCAAAATAAAACAAATGTTCTATTCAATATCCACATATTGAAGAAATATGTATGTAATTATTTGTCCTTTCGTAAAAATGTTTATCGATTTTGATGCTGGAAAAAAACAATCACTCTTGTAAAAAATATTCCTTGTTTTCAGTTCCCCAATGGACTGCTATTTTTCTTTTGTAAAATGTAGTCGATAGATCTTCGATTCTGTCTCTACGCCGACAGACTAGAAGCTAGATTACATTTTAGTGCTTTTCAAAACAATAAAGTTCTACGAACTTGGCTGTTGGAATTACGTTAGTGATGAAATTTATCAGGTCGTTTTGAAGTCACAGATGTAACTTTTCAGTTCAAAAGATAAATGAAATAGCCACTTAAGCAATTCATTTCTGAAGACGACTGAGCAGTATTCATTACAAAAGACGAGTGCAAAGTGATGAGTCCATGTGACGAAGCCAAAAATAAAAGAATTCGTGAAAACATATCGGTACTATTAAAATGGATTTCTTTATATAAATTTTTTATTTAATGTTGCGAAATAAATTAAAGGGTGAAATTATTATCAGGAGTACACCACTTGATATCCAGCTCAAAGTAAAATAAAAAAAGGAGCTTGTTCATAGATCAGAAATTGTTAGAACCATTTAAAAAAAATATATCCCATAACGTATCTCAAAGGGTTACTTTGATTTTGGCTACGGTAGTTTTTATTCGATTTTATTTCATAGGTATGCCCGGTATATTTTGAGAGACTGTTAAGTTAATTTTTAAATTACATGGTGTATGTAACGGAAACCTTTCAAACTTATCTCTGCTTGATTAGCTTAATTTTTTAAAAATTTCTTGACATTGAGTATTTTTCATACATGTCTCAGTATGTTATGTTGGAGAGAGAGAGAGAGAGAGAGAGAGAGAGAGAGAGAGAGAGAGAGAGAGAGAGAGAGAGAGAGCTAGGTAATTAGTATAGTACTCTTTGAGTGGTGAATGGTTTTATTGTAAGGATAATAAAGTTATGATAAAGTTTAAATTTGTGTATTTCGTTGTGAGAGAGAGAGAGAGAGAGAGAGAGAGAGAGAGAGAGAGAGAGAGAGAGAGAGAGAGAGAGAGACGTATATCCCGAGATAAGTGATGTGTCACATATATTCTTTATTTCAAAGTACCTTAACTTCCCAATTCTGGATGGAGGTCAGTCCTTTTCATTGATCTCACCGATACATAAGTGTTTGGATGGGAAAACCCATATCTCATTGCATGGAATGAGGCCATACTCCGTACGAACCATGGTCAAGTGGCTTGTATTGGAGTGGGTTCGAGAGAGAGAGAGAGAGAGAGAGAGAGAGAGAGAGAGAGAGAGAGAGAGAGAGAGGGGGGGGGGGGGTCGGTGGGGGGCTATGGCTCTTCTGGTGTTTTGTGCTAAACATATACAAAACAAAAAGTAATTTTAGATGAAAATAAACCGATCAACAATGAATGAACCCTTTTCTAGCTTGTGGACCATTATCAGATTTTAAAACGTAGTGCATGAAAAAAAAAAATTTTTTTGAAAGAGAGAGAGAGAGAGAGAGAGAGAGAGAGAGAGAGAGAGAGAGAGAGAGAGAGAGAGAGAGAGAGAGAGAGAGAGAGAAAAGTGCGGTTGTACATATTGTGATAGTTTTTATTGTTATAGAAAAGGAATTATTAACTAATGTTTTCGGTGCTTCACTTCAACAGAGAAAGTCATAATAAAAGAAAGTGCAGATCTTTGATGGCAATCAAATCACAGATAGGGAGGAAAGGAGAAATTATATGTGGCAGGCTTTTGACAACGGTATACTTTTCATTAATATATAAAAATGAAAGTTAGAATCTCAAAATAACTTCGATGAGGCTCTCGGCTACTTAGCTCTATTGGGTAAGTTAACAGATTTATATGAATGGGGTAAGAAAAACGTGGATGAAAGAAAGAAGAGAATAGATGTAACCTAAACCCATAAGTGAGAGTATATCCCTCCCGGTCCAACAACTGATTACCGAAAAGGAAGATGAAAGCGATTTTGTCAGGGTGGCTTTGGGTCGAAACGGACTTTTGGAGAATGGGGTAAGAGGATCAAGGTTGTTGTTATTGGTAAACTGACCGTAGCCAATAGTTAAGAGGTTTTCATGTTACCAGCTCGAATGTCCCTTTATTCTTTTGAGCATTCGTTGGCTTATACTAACATGTAGTTATAAACTCTCGGGTGACATATTATATGTTTACAGATATGGCGTTGTTCCCTCTCATATAACAGGACTGTCTATGATAGATAATTTTACTTCCAACTATCGAAAGTATTTGGTATACATACATACACACATACCTATATATTTATACAAATAATTCATAAATAACTCCTAATATCAAATTCTCTATGCCTTGCGATCAAAGACTCTAGAGGATATTCATGTTTTCATAAGATCTCTTCTGGACGGCCAAGGATTCGAACCTTGACGGAGTTTAAAGTGAATTGACAGTTTGACTATCGCGACCAGTTGCTCTTATCAAATAAAGTAATTTCACTTTGGATATCTGATCCTGAGGCTATACGAATTTGACATAAAAAGTTACTTGAATAAGTTATAATCACGAGTGTTCTTGATGAATCCTCCATACAGTATATACTAAAGAACAAGTGTTTGTCTATATATATATATATATATATATACATATATATATATATATATACATATATATATATATATATTATTTATTTATTTATTTATTTATATCCTGTCACGCTGAGCGGCATTGCCAAACATATAACTACTCGGTCTCTCCCCGTCCCTCGGGTGAGAAGGAGTGCCCGGAAAAGTACACTCGTAAACCACATCCTCCTACAAATTGCCGAAAGTGCCGTGTTGTAGCTAACGAAATGGGGAATTGGTGGTATGGTTTAGCCGTCATTTTTGACGGGTCGCGTACACTTATGTATGTATGTGTGTATAAATACATATATATATGTATGTATATATATATTATAATATATATGTGCGTGTGTGTTTGTGTGTTTGAATCCCGAATTCCTCAAATAACAATCAGTGTCACGATAAATAATGTTTTTGAGCAAATAGAGACTTAACGCTGACCAATAATGATGCATCACAGTGCCAACAACTACAATGGCCGAACAGAATGAGTGATGCTGAAGGATAGAATACTTTTTTTGTTTGTTAAGTACTGACGGAGAAGCATTTAAAAAAGGATAGGGTTAGATGCCGTCGCCACAATCGGGACAGGAACTGGGCGTTTGTGTTGTATCTGGTGCAAAGGCACTCGTGCCACAAGGCTGCTGCTGTCACTAATACATATATCATCGTCAATGGACGAAATCTCTTACTAACCAATATACTTTTTTATTGGATGACTCTAATATTATTTATGGCGATGCATAGTTGGTGTGTTGTTATGAAGAGGGGTCTCTCTCTCTCTCTCTCTCTCTCTCTCTCTCTCTCTCTCTCTCTCTCTCTCTCGTAATGTTAGAATCAGCCATAATAACCTTATTTTTCATTCTATTTCTATCTTGAAAAATTTAATTTATATTTTTTTTAGCAAATGCGTTCTTACCTTTTAGTTTTGTTGATAATGAAAAATATACATTTCTTAAAATCGAAAGAACAATTGCAATTCACTTTTAAAGAACTATATGATTTAAAAGAACATTGTTAGATATTTGTATTGTTTCGGCTCTACGACCCTTTGCAGTATATTACTGAGAATAATTCTAAAGGTTCGATTGAAAAAAATCTTGCTTTAAAGCCTTACTTTCACCGAAAAGTAGTTTAATTGAGGTTACTGTTGGGAGATGAAAATCATCGTGTGAGTATTTTGAGGGTTTACGTGTGTGTATTATTCTAGAGAAATTCATTTAAGCAAATCAGAAGAAATATTGGGTGATCAAGTAGGTCGAAATCCCACCTAGATAATTTACTTCTTGCATTTCTGCATGAATCACAATGCATAGATATGGGAGGAAATATTAGTCCTTTATATTATAAAGTTCTGGTGTACCAAAAATACGCAATAGATGCTCAAAATAAATCTTAATTATATTAATGGAGATGTGATTTATTTATAGTAAAAGAAATGTAAAAAAAAAAAATTACAGCTTGGTCAGATACAGAATTTCTTCAGGAAATCGAAGTAGCATTGGAGATATTTATTTACGAATGAAAACATTTAAAGCTTTCTATAGTTAAGTCTGGTTTAAGTCTGTTAGTATCAATTACTTTTATTTTTGATGAATATTTTGGCAATACAAACAAACAAAAGCTTTTCACTTTTCATAATTCCTAGTCTTAAAATATAGACAAACTGTCATACCACCCTGTCTTGGCCTGATGAAGGTGACCTCTTGTGTTTCATTGCATGGTAGAGTGACCAACCTTTATACCATCATGAATATTGTTACACTCTCATGCAAATGGACAAAACTACAACACATAATATACTTGAAATAGTTTATAAAAATCCTGCTACAGAATACCACAGAATAAAGATTTGCGGCTCTGCTCATTGCTGGCGATATGTTGGTTGTTTAATCAGGGAAGAGAATTATTCACTGTCACAAAACGTGGATGTTGCTCTCAGTGACATTAACGACCCCATGATGTCATCAAACCCTCTGTTGATATACTTTTGTAAAAGTGTAACGATTTGTGTAAATAATTTCGTATCCACAGCCATCAGCCATACTACAGGATAAAATATCACATATAAAGCCTACACAGGCAAAATATTGTAAATATTTATTGTTCACCTTTCACACATATCTAACTGTTTCACTAAACCTTTCTAGTCTGAGAAAGAAATCTCTTAAGGAAACCCTAATAATTTTGCCTCGTCATCAGAGAATTTTTTTTTGTTTTGGCTACGTATCATTGATTGATTTAAAGATGGTCTTTTCCTTCAGTAAACCCTTCTTGGGTTCATGTTCATTTTTCTCCTAAAATAATGCAAATTAAGAAGCAGTAAATTATTTATGGAGAAAATTGTATTTTGTAGAGTGCCCTATTCGTTGTTTACCAATCGTACTTTGTACTGGAAAATTTACTTCACACAGATTTGATGATATATTTTTAGCACATTTGTTATCGTATAATTTTAGCCTCTTTAACGGAACTCGGACTTTGCTGCTTATCTCTCGTTCTGCTAAAATTTGCTGCTTATCTCTCGTTCTACTGAAATAGCTGTGCAATATTAACTTCGTTGTCTTCACAGCGGGGGACCTTTTCTTGTAGTTTATGGGAAACATCTTAATAATGATTAGAGTTCAAGAAACATCTCTTTGGTAAATGTGCAGTATAATGAGCCGATTTCCTCCCGTGTAGTGACATATTAACGTGTGTGCTTGTTTGGCAGCTTTGAGGAGAATTTTTCCGTCTTTTATTGAATGTAACTGGCAAAACTTTTTTTCAGGCAACCGTTTTGTTTCGCATTTATTTCATAGATGACGTTGCATAATCATGTGCAGAACTATTTTTTTTATTCCTTTTGAAAGAGCCAACGTAAATAAAAGATAATATTGCCCAGGTAAGGATTTGAAACGGTTCAAAAGTATACTACTTTTGCTAGTGACATTTCTCTGAATGAAAATAAAAGAATTCGAGATAATTTAGAAGCTGTAATCACACATCACATGTGTAATTGCTACATTGCCAGAGAATCGAGGCCTATTAAATCAAGTTTCGATCGCGTATTGTTTTTCTCGATCATCTGAACTAAACTGGTTTCTAAGGAATGGCAGGCAGAGTGCATGTCATTCTCTCAGAGCCAACGGTTCTCCCTCACAGTTTGCTCTGCTCTCTTCTCATGGTCGATGCTAAATGGTTCTGTTTCTCCTTTCACATTAGCTGGCGTTATTAGCTTTCAGCCAAGCTTCCGGGATGACTTCAGCCGGCGGCCTAACAAAAATCAATTTGCTCATGCACGAATCCACGTGAACGTAAACAAACGAAGTCTCTCTCTCTCTCTCTCTCTCTCTCTCTCTCTCTCCAACAAGCAAACAAAAGCATAAAGACTAACGTGTGTGGTATTTGAGCCAGTGCCCGACAATCTCGAGCCTATTGTAGAGAGCCGGTGAAAAGAACACAATTGTAACCACGTTTTTATCTTTTTTATTTCTTATGTTGAGACATTTGGCATCACCATCTTGGTATTCATGAACAAAAGAGCCACTCGTACGTCCTCGGAAATTCTTTTCTTGTCCTTT
>NC_090732.1:38594213-38601713 GCF_036898095.1 Palaemon carinicauda | reverse complement strand
TGTGTGTGTGTGTGTGTAGTATTCGTATGTGTATAGATATATAAATACATAAATATATGTGTATTTATTGTGTATATATGTATATAGTATGTGTATGTATGCATATACACTGTATATATATATATATATATATACACTGCCGACTGCAAAGCTAAGCAGTGTTGTAACTGGTTGGTGTATAAATGGATGACCACTGAAATACCTGTGGGCCACCAATCTCCCCCAAATATACTTAGTGAGAGAGAGAGAGAGAGAGAGAGAGAGAGAGAGAGAGAGAGATTCTTTAAAATAGGTGTCGGTAACTATGATGTCATTTTTATTTCGTTGATCTATAAGATATTTTTATAACTCATCAACCAAAAAGGCTGTGCAAGAAGAACAATGGCTGCCAGACAAGTTTCTATATTTCTTAGTTTCGTTGTACAGTATTTGATTCTCTAATGAGCGTATTTCCTTTACTAATTTCACAATATTTTGGTTTTCCCTTGTACGCTTTATAGAATTTTACACTGAACATATAATACTTTTATTTTATGGGGTGGCCGGGTGGTAGCGTCCTTGCCTGGTGATTGCCAGACTAGGATTCGAGTCCTGCTCAAGCTCATTAGTTCCTTTGGTCGCTGCAACCTCACCATCCTTTTCAGCTAAGAAGAGGGCGTTTTGGAGAGCTTATAGGTCTATCTGCTGAGTCATCAGCAGCCATTGCCTGGCCCTCCTTGGTCCTAGCTTGGATGGAAAGGGGGCTTGGGCGCTGATTATGTGTAATATGGTCAGTCTCTAGGGCATTGTCCTGCTTGATAGAGCAATGTCACTGTTCCTTGCCTCTGCCGTTCATGAGTGGCCTTTGAAGCCTTTAAACGTAAAGTTATAGAATTCCACTCTGGAGGCAGTTTAGGAGAAAACATGGAAATTGTTTGATTGCGGTCGTAATTTCGCACTAACCTTTGGGAAAAAAAAGTAAATAACCTCTGGGAAATTGACCTACATTCTCTCTCTCTCTCTCTCTCTCTCTCTCTCTCAGATGTTAGTGCTTCTCTTCGCTTGTCTTCTATCCCCCGCGGGAGAAATTTCTGACACCTCCATGCTTTTGTGAATATATGTCAAACCTATAATTTTCCAGGCTAGACCTATGAAAGGTCTATATTTCTTTTCTCTTTACTTTATTCGCCTCATTTTCATAATTATATTTGATATTACTGATTATGAGTACGACTGACAACTATTTTTCCAACGTATATTTCTGGATTAAACCTTTCTCTGCATTTCTGTCTTGCTTGAGGGTACACTCCGGCACAATATTCTATCTTATTTTTCTTCCTCTTGTTTTTTTTCTGTAAATTTTTTATAGTTTATGAATGGAAGATTTATTTTAATGTTATTGTTCTTAGAATAATTTAATAGTTGATTACTTATATCTTAGTTTATTTATTTCCTTGTTTTCTTTCCTCTCTGGGCTATTTTGCCCTTTTGGGGCCCTTGGGCTTATAGCATCCTGCTTTTCCAACTAGGGTTGTAGCTTAGCAAGTAATAATAATAATGATAATAATTTATGAACCAAAGCTTAAAACTTATTGAATACTGTGTGGTATTGAACTCACGAATGTTAGCATTAGCTGAATACTTAGTATTTAAGCTGGGCGGTCAGAATGAAGATAATTGTTGTTTATGTACAACATAACATACGTCAAATCATTTATGCCAATTTTCATTTATTGCTGTATAAACTTACTGTCAAAATGTAGGTTAATTGATCACCGTATATCAAAATATTCTTTTTTTTTTTTTTTTATATTACACCAGTTTTGCAGCATAAGCCTCTTTTTTCCATCTTTCACAACGTGATTCCCTATAGAAGTGAAAGGATCAAGATTTAAATAATATTACCTGATCGAATGTTTTGAATCCATTGATATTCATGAATCAGTTCGTCTAGAATCCCAAGGTGGTGATTCTTTGAGATTATTACGCTTATAAGCCATTTTTTTAAGAACGAAATATTCTTTTTTAACGTTTTCCCACATTTCGTCCATCTCATGATGCCATCAGCTCATTTTTGTGATGAAACAGGTCTAATTAAGCACAGAAACTTCGAATATATAAAATTCAGTGCAAATGAAAGTGTAATGTTCTTAATGTTGTTGTTTTTATTTTCATAAGTAATGTGACTATATTAAGGTAAGAAAACATAAAATCTCTTAGAAATCTGTTTTAAATGTAAGTGTTTTGAGATTTTTAAATGTAACTTTAGCTATATTAGAGTAAAAACTGCATTGTCGTTCTGTTACCTGGCATGGATGAAATATCAAAACCTTCGCCAGAAAGTTATATTGTGATAGGCGTGTATTTATTACCTCCGCCAACGAAGCTGGGAGGAGGTTATGTTTTCGCCAATGTTTGTCTGTTTGTTTGTGAACAGTTTCCTGACCACAATTTTACTCATAGAGTAGTTAAACTTTCAGGGATTATGTTGAAACGTAGAAGTGATTCAATTTTGAAAGTCAAAGGTCAAGGTCAAGGCCGAGCAAAAAGTGGACCGAAATAAGCTGCTGTTGCTTTTGTTTGTTGGTATGTTTGTTTGTGTGTGATTTGCATAACTTAAAAACTATTTGACCGAATATTATGAAACTTGGTGGGATGGCTGGCTATGATCCAAGGACAATTTGATTAGATTCTGGGAATGATTGGGGCAAAGGTCAAGGTAACGAAAAGGTCAAAAAGGTCTTTTTGCCATATTGTGGTCAATTTTTATCCGATTTGCATGAAACTAGTGCCAAAATGTGCATAATTCGTTGCCTACCTTGCGAGTTGGTGTTAATATTTTCATTATTATTATCGTTATTACTCTTGACATGTTACGATTTTCCTAGTATTATTTATGTTAGCAATATCGCTATTTTTCAAGTGAATAAGTCTTAAATCGGAAAATTTTACCACTTTCACCGTTTGTATGGCGAAGATGAAGAGTAGGCAACGTCTAGCTGGAACGTTGTAAGGAAAAGACTCCTCAGGTAAAGATTTCTCTTCGGTTGTAAATAAACAATCATCTTAAAGCAATGACAGACCAAGATCTAAACATGAATCATGTGTAAAGAGTTTTATGGATTTTATATAAAGTTTTGTGAAGCAGACCTGTAGGCCAGTAAGTGTAATTTCAATATTCTTTATTCTGAGCATGAATTACTAGATTACCAAAAGTAAGGGAAAAATGGGATATTTTAACTCATAGAAATGTTGTCTGTGCAGATATGACAAGGTTTTAAAACTTAATCGTACTAAAGGAGTTACCAAAAGGCCCTAAGTTATTTATTTTGCATTACAGTTCCATGAAAACAGATTTTTTAGAATATTGCTTAGCGATAAAGATATACTTATTCTAGGTTATAAAGCAGATTTTTTCCATAAGCACTGGAGACCTTGCTTCATTTTGTTTGATCATGTTTCGAAAAACTGTAAAAATGGGTCCAAATTCATAAAATTCCATTACATTCCAAATCAGTAATTATGATAATGATAATAGATAATAAGTTCAATTTCAGGTAAAGATCACATGTAAATGGTTCAGTTTGTTTGGTAAACCTGACTCCAGAAAACTGAAGTTACAGTATTTACACTGCCAAATCCAGTACAGGCACATCTTATAAGTTCTGTGGAAACCATACTGGTGCAAAATATGACAATATCCCATTCAACCTTAATGGCTTCTGCATTTCGTTCAATTACGCTAAATTCATTTGAGAGAGAGAGAGAGAGAGAGAGAGAGAGAGAGAGAGAGAGAGAGATTTAAGGCACACTAAAAAGGCAGTTTTATACACAGCAGTTATGAAGATAAGTGCGTATAAAACAGTGTGGCGGCAGCTGCTTGGTATTTACTTGTAAGAAGTTAAAGAAAACCGATTGCAATCGGACAATTTCATTATAATTACTCATATATACAAGTTATTTGTGAAGTATTAACGTTTCAGAATACCATGAAATTTTTGATAAAGTTTCTGGATTCACATAACATGCAGGGAACCGCAAATTCCTCTTTCAACTGAGGAATGAGAGAACCAGACAAATCTTATCTTACTTTTTGGATATAGCAATATTTCAAAAGGAAATTGAAATGTCTACAGACAAGGAAATAGGTTTGCGTCCAGAACTGTTGGCCAAAAAAAGTGATGGTCAAAGGGTCCTTAATAACTGTGGTTGAGGGGAGGAACAAGGCTTAATATTTTTGTTTTCTCATAAAAAAGGTTAAAAGAACTCCGGTCGGAAGATGGTTAATGAAAAGAGAAGGTTATGTGATTCGAAATGGCCACTTTTCTCTGTGACGCCTTGTCTTCATCTCTTTATTTTATTTGGCGTTACTTGTTTCAAGAACATTGTCGGCTGAGAGCAGTCTTTGATAGAACTGTGGATCTCTCTATTTCTCTCCTTTTCTATGTACATACATACGTACATCTACATCTACAGTATATTATATATATATATATATATATACATATATATGTATATATATATATATATATATACATATATATATATGTATATATATATATATATATATGTGTGTGTGTGTGTGTGTACACACACAGATGGGTTGCCTAGGTTATACTGTATCATTCTCTCTCTCTCTCTCTCTCTCTCTCTCTCTCTCTATATATATATATATATATATATATTATAATGTCTGTGTATGAATATATATAATCAAATTTTACTTATAACTGTTAGTTTATATGCCTATACTGTATGTAAATATTACTATTTGGTTCTCATAGCATTGCCTCTGAGAATTGGCAGGCCATAAGTAATTCGTCTCATGAAAAATTTATGATACACCCTAAAACCTCTCTATAGATGATAATATATATTGAAGTTCAATAAATTTTCTTTAAGGTATCTAAAGCAATATTCTGCTGAGGAGAAAAGAGTAAGGGAGAGCGGGGATCTATTTGGCAATTTGGCAAGCATAAGGATTAGGCCTATTTGATTTTATAGCAGGAGATATCGAGAGGCCCAGGTCATTTATTATTCATCGTGGGCCCTGTCAGCGATTGTATAGAAGTGTGGTTGGTAACAAGTGGAAGCGATAAGTCAGCCCAAAGAAAAGCGTCAGCTTTTATGCAAATGAAGTGGTTAACATTTTTACTTTGTTGTGTTAGACGGCCGCCGACGCCAGAGAATGTCAAAATTATTTTACTTCCTTTCTATAATCGTTTTAAGTACAGACATTAGTTTAAACCTGAAATCTGCTCGAACTATTTTAAACGAATTTGGTGGTCTTTACGTGTGTGAGGTTAACACTTCTTAAAATGGTATTGTTATTGTATTTAAATGGAACCACTTCTTCCATGAAGAAAATGCAAGCAAGAATGAGAGAATAAAAACGCAAAGTCTGGATGGCCTTAACTACGTTCAAGTCCGTAGTCTAAATGCAGATCAGTCCACAACCTTCACACGGACAAGTTCACTCAGTCACTGGCTTCACATTCGTTTGACTCCTCTGGGTCCAAGGCGAGGTAGGGACATCGCTTCTGAACCCCAGGGGCAATACAGCAACCTGCACAGGCCTTCAGACATAATTTTGAAGTCTGCGTGTTTTCCTTTTGTTCAAAGTCAATCAAGACATCTTACGCACGCCATGGTTGTACAATACATTTTTCAGAGGGTAGCATTCGTGTGGCCTTCGTTAAGTGCTCAGGGCATGTGCTTGTTGTTCGTCAGGCTGACTAAGCACTATCTGTTAGCTTGTGCTTTAAGGCAAATAGGCTGTGACAATTTGATTTGGTTGGCTTAAAGGGCGTTCGGAACGAAGCGGTTCGACACGCCAAATCGGCAGAACAAGTAAACGCCATGTTAGTTTAGTGTTTCCTCGGTAAACCACACACTCACACACAGAACTGTGTCCTTTTGGATCACTACTTTAATTTAATTTTTCAGAAATATAATTTGAAACATTCAAATTATTCTTCCGCTCTAAAACTTATGTAGATTATGTTTCATGAAATTCTAAATTGAGGCAGTTACATACCCTTATATTTTCTCCTTTTTTGTTTCTTTATGAATGACAAACTTCTTTTCATATGCCAATAAATTAATATCTGGCTGTTTATTCCATAGAATCGTATCTCGAAATAATTATAAATTAATTCAACTTACACTTGTTCGATGCTGTTCTATTGTCTTTAGTTTGAGTTCTTTTGCTTGAATCAGACACTTCATTTTGTTTCCTCATTTCCTTTCCTTACTTGGACATTTCTCGGCTGGAGCCCTTGGGCTTATAGTACCAGCCTGCTTTTCCAACTAAGGTTATAGCTTGTCTAATAATAATGGTGTTCCTTTGTCTTGAGTTAGAGTTCTTTTGCTGAAGGGTACACTCAGGAACTTTATTTTGTTTCCTTATTTCTTTTCCTCCCTGGGCTATTTTCCCTGCTGGACCCCTTGGTCTTATAGTATCTCCTGATTTCCAGCTAAGGTTGTAGCTTAGCTAATAATAATAATAATAATAATATGAATGAAAAAATATTAAACAGTAATTTTGCGCTAAAGAAATTGCCTGTGGACTAAAAGGAAGACTCCTATTACAACTCTTGTTGTGGAGGGGATCGAGCCCCCACCCCTGTTTTGATATCTGTTTACTGTTAAGCGCAATATTGCCCTTAATGGTTTAGATAGGGTAAGAGACCGGAGAATAAGCATAGGGTGCGTCAATTGGAAAACGCTTTGTCTCGCGACGCATGCTGCTGTTCTTCTTCTTCTTCTTCTCTCTCTCTCTCTCTCTCTCTCTCTCTCTCTCTCTCTGCTTAAACATTTATTTCTTTAGTAAATTGATTTGCCCTCCTAGGTGGTCGTCCCTTCGTAAATGTGGTGACAGCTGTGTGGATGGAATTTTTAATAGGCTTTACTTCTATTATCGTGTATCGGATAGCTAAGGCGCAAGTAAAAGTAGCTCATTAGATGATCTGATTATTCAGTGTGAATACATGAATAGCAATGGAAGAGTTCACAGTAAACGCGGACATATGTCCGGATTTGTAGTTTTTTATTTCTTTTTATTGGGGGTGGTGACGATGTCTTTTTTTTTTAGTGGCTAGTCTGGTATTTGGTTGTTTTAATTCTTCTTGGTCTCCAAAGTCTTGAAGAAAATGTTTGTCTGCACGTATGTATGAGAGAGAGAGAGAGAGAGAGAGAGAGAGAGAGAGAGAGAAGATTGGGTCATATTAAATTCCTATTAGCGACATAATTTGTCGAACGATTTTGTCATATTTGGGCATAGGAAGCAAGTCTTAACTGGACCTGGTTCTTTATTTGGTAGTTTTCCTCTTCTCACAGCTGTTGCCAACTTGCCTCCCCTAGACCGAGTTCCTCCATTCACTTTCTCCACTTCGTATTGAATCGAGCAAGTTGATTGTTAGTTCCTGTTTTTCTTGTGTGTCGTTTTAGTTATTTTCTTGTGATGATATAACTCCTTATTACAGAATATAAGATTTTTTTTATTGGTATCTCAAAACTTTT
>NC_090732.1:38559213-38579213 GCF_036898095.1 Palaemon carinicauda | reverse complement strand
ACACACAAGCGCGTATGTTCACCTGCGTACGGAAGTAATAAATAGAAATGAGTACCGGCGAAGAGACTGGACCATTTTGCAATATGTCCGACTTTATCTCAGACCATTATAGAGCAGTAAGGGCAGGTGGATTTGCACATGTACTCTGAAGATAAAAGCCATTAAAGTAAGCGCCCTCAGATAGAACTATAAGGTGTATCAAATTTTCTCCTGGGGGGGGGGGGGTTCCCATAATCTTATCCCGTGGCCACGGGATCCCCAGCATACAAGTCGTCTTGCCTGGCCGACTGTGGGCTACACTTCTCCCCCTATGTCAGCTGTTGGGAGATGTTACGTGCATTAGTTGTATGGATGATTTTACTCCCATCCTTCTCTTCTATCTTTTTATTGGTTTTTAATGGACATGTTATTTTTCATTGAGTAAAGACACAACGTCGTTAACTTATGGGGCAAGATTCTTGACTACTTAAGCGAGGGTCATTAATGTATATTATCAGGTTTATTTAAACCTCTTCTGTCTCTCTCCCTGTCTCTCTCTCATCGTCTCAGTCAACAAATCAATCAATTACTATAAATTATATATATATATATATACATATATATATATATATATATATATATATATATATATATATATATATATATATATATATATATATACAGTATATGTATATATATACACACTGTACATATACATACATTATACATATTTATAATATATGCATATATGTATATGCATATATATGTAGGTATATATAATGCATAATATTTTATACACATACTTATGAATATAAATGTATTTCATATATATATATATATATATATATATATATATATTATATGTATATATATATATATATATATATATATATATATATATATATATATATATATATATATATATATTATATATATATATATATATATATGTATGTATGTATACAGTATGTGTTTGAGATACACAAATTGAAAGCGTTCATCAGTTCTAACTAGTAGATTATCCCACACATATCCTTCATTTTCTTTGTGACTATACTCCTCAATGCGAAAATGCATACCCAAGACGTTTTTGAACTGTAGTCAGCTTGATCAGTTCATCGAATGACTTTGCCATTGTCTTACATATGAGAAAAAAAATGAGGTCAGAATAGTTGGCGCTATAAATCAATTTGCTTTTACTTGCTCTTAATGGATAGGTTTGCCGTTCATTCTTGAACCCCAGATTGCCTAGTGCGAATAGACGTTGCCAAAACGGGGGGGGGGGGGGGGGGGGTTCCTTCTACTTGGCAGATTCCCTTCAACTTCTCCTGGTGGAAATAGGGGGAGGAGGTTGGAAGCTGACTGAACGGGCTAGGTGGAATTGCTTACCCTTGCATTAACTATCTTCGACCCACTACAAAAGTCCA
This sequence comes from Palaemon carinicauda, assembly GCF_036898095.1. Taxonomy (NCBI): domain Eukaryota; kingdom Metazoa; phylum Arthropoda; class Malacostraca; order Decapoda; family Palaemonidae; genus Palaemon; species Palaemon carinicauda. The sequence continues at coordinate 38,577,807 of NC_090732.1, read as the reverse complement.
TGATGGAGTAGTGCTAAGCTTGGGGTCTCGTTTAATGGTGTTTTTGTTATAGCGTGTGTACACGTTTGTGGTGTATATGTATGTATGTATGCATACACGTATATATATATATATATATATATATATATATATATATATATATATATATATATATATATTATATATATATATATTATATATATATATATATATATATATGTATGTATGTATGTATATATATATGTATATATATATAACATGTTATTTAGAGAGAGAGAGAGGAGAGAGAGAGAGAGAGAGAGAGAGAGAGAGAGAGAGAGAGAGAGAGAGAGAGAGAGAGAGCTCCCCTATCACATTTCGATTTCTTAACAGTTTATTGCATAGGCTGTAATTAATTAAAATGGTTTTGTTGGTTGGTTTTAAGTGTGCGTTTGTATAAAGAATTCTATTAAAGTTGATTCTCTATCTCTATTTAGTAATGACTCTAAAAAGTAATACACACACGCACAAACACACCGATTTATATATACTGCTGACAGCAGCGACTTGAAGGAACAATTAGGTGACCACCAAGAAAGGCCTGACATGTTGAAACATAAGCCCCTTTAACATCCAATGAGCAGGACGGGGGGTCTAACATCCTCACCTCCATAGAACTTGCTGAATCCCAGAGGGATAACATCAGTTTCCACCTTTAACAAGAAAAAAACAATAAGCATTTATATGTATTATAATAGTTGGAAGACCAAGGCCTACATGGCTGAGGACTATGAAGCGTGAAGTAGATGATGATGAATAGAACAGTATTGAATTAAAAGCTCAATATAGAGACGACTGGAAAAAGCTAACCGAGGCCCTTTGCGTCAATAGGCGTAGGAGGAGATGATGATGATTACATATTAGATACGATGTTTCCCGTATTGTGGATTATCCTGTATTACTTTGCATTCATGTTCACATTGATTGGAGTGAGTCTTATCGTTTTTTACACCACTTACAGAAAAGAGTAAAATAAGATGTCTTATCATCACGTACGCATTTTTTTTTAGTTTCAGTATTTAAAGAAAATTTCAATGATGTTTATCATTTAAAGTATCATTTCAAAGGAAATTTTGTTGCAGATACAAGAAGAATATTGCAGTGAATTTCTTAAAGTATAGAGGTTAAAGGCTTATTTGTTATTCTGAAATGAATAAGAAATAAGGTGAAAATAAATATTATGAGAAAGGAAAAAAGAGACTTGACAAAGGCGTTAATGCAAAAAACATGTATAAGGAAGAGGGTTGAAAAATATGCAAAGGACTCAGCTGACTCAATACTGGATAAACACAGGGATTAAAGAGGAAGAATAAAGAGGAAAATCCTAAAATAGAATAAAATTTATAAAAGTGAATGAATGAATTGTTGAACAGGAGTAAGAAAAAGTAAGGAGTCAAGTCGATATATGAGGCGGGCCAAACAAGCAAGTTTTGTGGGCGGGTATTCATTCACGAAGGGAGCCCGGAGAGGTCTGCGGGCATCCTGCCTGGGCTTGCGGTTTGAAAGGGGGGTTGGGGAGGAGAGACGGAAAGCAGAGGGGGGTTTTTGGCGTTTGGTTTTGGGTATGTGTCATGCATGGACACTCAACCGTGAAGTTCAAGGGCCGGCCGTACTTCCGACGCCCACCCACCCCCCAAAACTGAAAGTCGCTGAGTACATGATTGCGACCGGGATCTTGCATTTGCCCTGGCTACGGTATTTGACCCATAGTCTAGCCCAGTTCATACGGTTGGGAGTGCAATTAAAGGGGTTATTACCAACCATCTTGTAGAAAACTTTCTACAGACATTTTTTACTACAGTAATTTTCCCTACCTTTTCTTATATCCCGAAGACATGGCATACTTCACCAATAGTAATAATACTTTTCTTCCACTGTCTTAGGTTAGAGTTCTCTTGCTTGAGGGTACACTCGGGCACACTATTCTATCTTAATTTCTCTTCCTCTTGTTTTGCTAAAGTTTTCATAGTTTATATAGGAGATATTTATTTTAATGTTGTTACTCTTCTTAAATTATTTTATTTTTTCCTTGTTTTCTTTCCTCTGGGCTATTTTCCCTGTTGGAGCCCCTGAGCTTATAGTATTCTGCTTTTCTAACTAGGGTCGCAGCTTAGCAAGTAATAATAATAATAATAATAATAATAATAATATCGGGAAAAATTAAGGTAATAGAAGACTGTAGTGAAACATTGTTATAGAAAGGACAAATAGATAAATGAAAGGATTTGGTTTCTAACAAGAAGTTGAACGAGCTATCTGTAAACACATTTTTTTTTATTCAATAAACCTGATGTTTATTGAAATTGCCTAGCAATACATGAAATCCATGGGATTTTCTCACTGAAATGCATTTCATTATTAATTCCTAAATGGCTACGAAAAGCATCATTCAATTAGTGGTTACAGAAAAGTTAGAACCAAGTCTTTGACTTTCTTATCCTGTGTCTTATGCTTCCCAATTTTCAGCCTCATGTATATTGTAAAGCCCTTCGAATACGTTTGCATATTTGATGTTCAGTTCTGTGCATTTCATAGCTTTCTTTAGCCTGAGGGACAGTCCCGTCCGCACAAGTGGTTTTAACTGGCGATACTTTTTGTAGAGCTCAGGGATCGTACTACTTTTCTTATAATTGGAAAAAGGAATAAAGTTGGTATTGTTATGATTTTTATCTATACTATACAAATATTAATATTATCATGATAACAATAGGAATCATCTTTGAGAATAATTTAGATATTATAATAAGGAAAAAAAAAAACTTGTTTCGTAGTGCGATTATAACCAACCTTGCCAAATACGTACTGTCTGTGGTCAAGAAAATGTAATTTATCTGTCTGGCACAGGACGATCTTGATTTGATTGGTTGGGATTCATTCTGAGAACCATTTAACTTATCTTGATAGTATAGTGAAGATTATTCATAATTCTCATTAATTCTCTAACTACGTATAAGGTACTACCAATTACTATTTTATTTGTTTCCTTTTACTTATTTACTTTTGTTTTGTTTTGCTTTCATGTATCTGGTAGAGCAATTCGGCTTTTTTTGTGACAGAAAAGGAAAATGCAGGAGTAAAAAAGAATCTTAGATTGATTAAAGTTAAGAAAATTATTAAATAGAAAAGCAGGGTACTCCCTAAACTGACATAAGAATTAGAATTGATAAAAGAGAAGACCACAATGTTCCTCATGCATAAATAGATCGCATGCTATATGCCAGGACTTCAATAGACACACGAGTCCATAAAAAGAACATTGCAATTGTGAGTTCCTTTCTCCTGACGTTCAAATACCTGTCTAAATCCGTCTATCTAACTACCTATCATATTTTTTCTTACCTCTTTATTGTCCATATAAATTGTTGTTCAATATATTTGTAGTAAAAAAAATTGTCAGTTCAAATTTTCTCCTAATTATTCATGAAGTTAATTTCATCTATATTCTAATTTATTGTCTTTAAAAAAAAATATTGTTAATTTGATACACTCGTATAACTTTAGCATCAGATATAATTCAGTCGGCATAGCGCATATTAAGTGTTTTTATTCTCGTTTCTCTTTCCACCATTCCCCTGCTCGGCCGATATCATTCCCCTTTCATTATGTTGTCAGAATTTCATTCCCAAAGTGGCGAGGATATTCTCCAAACGGAATGAACGCTTCGGGGGACCTTTGTACTCCCTTCTCGGACGTCCGCAACTTCTACCGCAGACTAATTATATTCCAGGATTACGTAGTATATCTCGTAACAGAATTATATGCTTTGAGGTATGGGCGACTTGTTAGCGATGAATAATGCAGCAGGAGGAAGAACAGAGTTTAATAGATTTGAAAAAAGATTTATAGTAGATTTGAATTCGGATGAGATTTTTATGTGTTTCGTAAATTAATTAGAATTACTTTTTTTTTTTACATGCGCTGCTGATTATAGTCAAAGCCTTGAGGAGTTTTGTTTGATAACTAAAAATACACGAATTATTGGCCATTAAAAGGTTACAAAAAATTCAATGCATCTACTTACACACGCGCGCATTTATACAGTATATGTATATATACATATATATACATATATATATATGTATATATATATATATATGTGTGTGTACGTATATATATATATATATATATATATATATATATATATATATATATATATATATATATATATATGTATATATATACATATATATATATATATATATATATATATACATTTATACATATATATATATATATATATATATATATATATATATATATATATATATATATACATACATGTATATGTATATATATATATATATCGATATATATATATATATATATATATATATATATATATATATATATATATATATACTGTATATACATACATGTATATGTATATATATATATATATCGATATATATATATATATATATATATATATATATATATATGTATTTATATATATAAATATATATATATATATATATATATATATATCGATATATATATATATATATATATATATATATCGATATATATATATATATATACATATACATGTATGTATATATATATATATATATATATATATATATATAAATATATATGTATAAATATATATATATATATATATATATATATATATATATATATATATATATATATATGTATATATATACATATATATATATATATATATATATATATATATATATATATATTTATATATATATATATGTATATATACATATATGTACACATATATATACAGTGGAAGATATCTTGTATTCAGAATCTATCTAGAACCTTGCGTGGAATATTGGTAGCCATTCATCAGTGGTTGTTGTTCTGCTTTATCACTACTTTTTATTTCACATCCATTATTCATTTTCTCACCTCGACCCTCGTATGTGATGTACTACGCTTGTTTTACATCTACGCTTGTTTTGCATTAATTGGCTTTCTGTTAACATGTATAATTCTACTTCATTTGAAGCAATTTCATTTCTCTCTCTCTCTCTCTCTCTCTCTCTCTCTCTCTCTCTCTCTCTCTCTCTCTCTCTCTCAAGGAGTGTTGGCGTCACCCTGAGCTTCGCCATGCTTAAAATTTTATTTATTATTACGTTCGCTTCAACCTTTTAAAGCTCAGTCGAGTGGGACTTCTTAAAGCTCTCCCTCTCTTTCTATTTGATTTTGTTCATTAACTTTTAGCGTTGGAAAACCCGATAATACATTTAAGGGTAATGGGATTCCCTCCAAAAGTGCATGGGGATAGTATTACTTTGGATCCGTCTCCGGTTACGGCTCGATTTTCCATGGCCTACACATACACCGAATAGTCTGGCCTATTCTTTACACAGTCTCCTGTTTCCTCATACACCTGACAACACTAAGATAACTGAAAAATTCTTCTTCATTCACGGGGTTAGATACTGCAGCGTAATTGTTCATTGGCTCTCTCCACTTTGTAACGGTAGAAAAGACTGTTTAGCTATAGGCAAGCAGCTCATCTAGGAGAAGCACCCTCCAATTTCAAACCCATTGTTTTCTAGTCTTGGCTGGTGCCACAGCCTCTATACTATGGCCTTTCACTGTCTTGGTCCAGAGTTCTCTTGCTTGAGAGTACACTCAGGCACACTATTCTATTTCGTAGTTTCCTTTCCTCACATGGTTTTTCCAACTGTGGTTGGAGCTTAGCTAATAATAATAATAATAATAATAATAATAATAATAATAATAATAATAATAATAATAATAATAATAATAAAGGTCATTAAACGCCTCCGGATATATTGTAGGTTGAAGCTACTATATCTGTTTTTATTTATTCACCCTGAGAGAATTATTTCAAAATTGATGGTAATACCTTAGGAGAACGAGAGAGAGAAAAAATAATTAATATAAAAGAAGATAATTTTCTAAATTATGGTTGGTAGTAAGTTTCTTTTAATACTTACATTTTTCTCAGTATTTAGCTCCTTATTACGAGGAGAAAGACCTCTTGACTGATTATGGTGCCACTTGAAGAAAGCCGGGTAAATCTCATCCCCTATTTGCCTAAATGGGAAACGAGTTTTTTTTTTTCCCAACGCATATTTATGGGACAATTCATTTCTCGTTGGATATGCCGATTTAATCTATTAAAACGTTTTTCTCCTTCAATAGAGCTTCTCGTTTGTATTCTTTCAACTCAATTACCAATGCAAGATATATTTTTTTGCCGAAGGAGAAAAATTAAATGTTTCTTCATTTTCGCATCTAACCTAGTTTTAGATTTCACTTTTATTTGTGAACTTTGACTTTACTGACAAGCTTTTATTATCATTATGACCTACTTACTGTTACCTTTGTTGATAACATCGTCATTCTAACCTTATTATCCTTGCAATAAACCATTCACCACTCAAAGAGTACTCTACTAAATCTCTCTCTCTCTCTCTCTCTCTCTCTCTCTCTCTCTCTCTCTCTTTCTGACAATGAGCTACGCACATTCAAAAAGAAAAAAAAAAACCTTTGTTGTTTATTGTCTATTTGAATATTTAGGCCAACGGCATCAGTGAGGCAAGGTGCAAATGAATAAGGAGCAGTGAATGCCAATGAATGGATTTCATCATTATGTTACGGTCCCCCTTAGATCCTTGATTCTCACCGTATTGATTTCTCGTAATCTTATTTTTTCCTAAATTATTATGTTCATTTCTATTATTCATTGTTTCTTCAAATATCAAGTTCTAAACATTTTTATAAACCTTTCCTCCAGCTAACAAGGTTTTTTTTTTTTCGTCTCTTGGTCCAAACATCATTTTCTTCTATGAATGAATCAATCTCTTACCATGGTTTTTTATATTATAGCTGCCTTTCCTTCACTGTTGCTAAGTCAGTTCGATTATTTCCTTTTACCTAATACCTCGTTTAAGCATTCTCTCTTGTAAAACCCTCAAGATTTAAATTTTCTGAATTCGGGGCCATTCTACAGCTGAGTATTGCTGGATGCTTTTAAATTTTTGCATTTTATTCGTAATGAAAACTTCCTGTGCAGTTGGTGTTATTTCATAAGTTGTTTCTTTTATCGTAATCTGTATCTTAAATAAGAATATGATTTCGTGAATATTTTCTTTATTACATGCATAAATGTAATAATTTTTCCATTGATTACATTACATTGTAGTGTTATCGGTTTTTGCCCTCAAACGCTTTTTTTTCTCATTTAATTTCCTTAATTGCCTTTGTTCTGTCGCAGTTAGTTTTTTTGTGGCTGCAAATAATATTTTCTCGAGTCTTCACCATATCTGATTCTTTCTTTATCTTCTTCTTATGTCTCTTTGAATGATGTCTCAGTATTTTAGACGTTACCAATGACGGTAGGATTGGTAGCACAATACTATTAACCCTTTCTGCTCCGAACTAAGCTAGAGTTGTTTTATATAGGTATTCTAAATGAAGCCGGAAAGCGAAGGAGGGAGGGGGAAAAAGGACGCTTAACCACTGGCTTAACCCGAATGGTGCAATAGTTTTGCCGCCAAGCGGAAGCAGGGAGAAAAATTTGCACGAGAAAGACAGATAATTTAATTTACTTCTCTTTTTACTTTACGTGGTTCAGAGGGAAAATTAATTCAGATTTGACTGTCTTTATGTCAGCATGGGCCCATAAGTATGGAACACTTGAAGGGATTAGGAGTCCTGATATAGACATCCGGACTCATTCCAGTGAAGATTCATACCTCTGAATCTACATCCATACTCTTACCACTAAAAATGACAGTGTAGCAATAACTCAATGTGGGTTTGGGTAACAAATCATCTCTTGAAAAGAATTTTTTTTTCTATTTTTATAAATGGACCGGTCAATTTTTTTCAGCATTGTTCAGCACTCAAGTGTCGTATTATGTCGTTTATGTTTTTGCGGCATGTAAAGTTGAAGTTTAATTCAAATCAAACACAGTGCCAACAAAACTTTCTTACTGATTACAGAGTTGAACCCAAACTTGGAAAAGCAGAATGCTGCTACTGTACATGTGCGAGAGAGAACAAAGACTGTAGAATGAGATAATTATTTACTGCTAGTTAAAACTACTTTGTATTGACTAGGAAAAACCTCGTTATGTTTGTTTTTCGATTGCACGATGTTTGCTACGCCCTGCTAATGTTTTCCTTTAATCACACAATCTTACGCCAATGTACACTTGAACACAAACTCTAAGAAAAAAAAAAAAACAGTGACTGAGGAAATGATTTAGTGGTAAAGGTTAAAGAGAAAAACAAAAGTAAAGACAAACGGTTCCACCTCCTTTAGACTGTATACTTAGCCTGCCACAGCCATTACCTCAACCACTTTCATACGATTACCATCTCTTGTCTCTTCCAATATCATCTCTGCTGATTTCGTCCTCCTCCTCCTCTTCTTCCTGTAACACTCTCTCTTCTCTCTCTCTCTCTCTCTCTCTCTCTCTCTCTCTCTCTCTCTCTCTCTCTAAGACATTTTTGTTTCATAGGTTTATTTAACCCTCTTTTCCAAGCAACGTTATTTTCTTTGATATTCATACAGACAGTTTCCTAGTTAGATTTCAGATATCAAAGTTCTATTCCCACCCCACCCCCCTCTTCAGTAGCAGAGGCCCCTAGAATAAAGCAAGCAAAAGGAATTAAGGCGTGGAAAGGATATTTGAATCTGTCTCTGGGAGATGATTGATGGCAGGCAATTGAAATGATATCCCGCTCGCAGACAATCTTCCATCCGCATTTTATTAGTCTTTTGTTTGTCGTATTGGTACGCCCATCTTTCCCACCCTCCGCCTTTACGACACCTAACTGCGCGTACGTCAACATGGATTGAATTGCCTTTGATGGGCCTTTACTCGACTAGATTATGCAGTTTGCTTTTGAGTCCTGCCTTCGCTATGGCTAGTGTATTTGAATTTTTATCTTCATTAAAAAAAAAATGCCAGTTGGTGATATTTTATTTTTTATTTACTGTTTAAACTACTCAGTCCACCAAACTTAAAACTAGGCTCCACGAGGCACTATAAGATCGTTCGTTCGTTTAAGAACGCCTTGCCTATAGCAAGACACGGGCTCTTGCTCAAGGGCAGCCTGTAAATATAACACCAGAAGAGTTGGATGACCCAGGCCTACATGGTTGAGGACTATGAAGCATGAAGTAGACGATGAGTGGAAAGAAATGATTTTAAAGCACAAGATAGAGACGACTGGTGAAATCTAATCGAGGCCCTTGATGTTGATGATGATAAACTACTCCACCCAATGATGCAATATTTTGATGTTTGTCGTCGTCTAACAATCATTCTTCAGTTCCCTTACTATTCTCTTGCCTTCTTTCCATTCTCTTCGCCCCTTTTACTTCTTTGTCCCGGCCATTCTTTCGGATTCTTTTTCTTTACTTTTTCATTTTGCAGCCTCTTTATTGTTTTCCCTGGCTATTTTCTCAGCTTCTTTTTATCCTTCCTTTGCCATGGAAATTTAAAACCTAGTAATTTTAAATTATGTTATAGTTCTGTTTTGGATTCAGATTTATTCTCTTGATAATCTTACTATCAGTCATCGATTATGATTAATTTTCCTTAAAATGTAATGGGAAACTGTTAGTTACTAAAAGGCTTAATAAAAACTGCCACTTCATCCGTTGGTGCCAAGGCAGTGCACATGTTCTACTGAAAGTACAACTATATTCCGTAGATTATATTGGAAAGAAACTGAATGCGCCAGTAATCACCACGTTTTCCTCTAGCCAAATAATCAGAGATTTGGGGTACTTCAAGATATGTTTACTTTGCTGTGGTTTCATATAAAATCTGTCTTTTGCAAGATACAAATATAAGGTTTACTGAAGCAAAAGAAAACACGATTGTATAGGGATGGATCTATCCATGTGTTGTAATATCATAACCAAAACTCATTACTAGCATGGCATACATTCACCTGCAATTATTATTATTATTATTAATATTATTATTATTATTATTATTATTATTATTATTATTATTATTATTATTAGCTAAGCTACAACCCTAGTTGGAAAAGCATGATGCTATAAGCCCAAGGACTCCAACCGGGAAAAATAGCCCAGTGAGAAGAGGAAACAAAGAAATAATTAAACTATAAGAGAAGCAATGAACAGTGAAAATAAAATATTTCAGAATGGTAACAACATTAAAATAGATCTTTTATATACAAACTTTGAAAATTTCCAAAAAAAAAAAAAAAAAAAAAAGAGGAAGAGAAGTAAGATATGATGTGCCTGAGTTTTGAGAAGTTTATCTCTCTCTCTCTCTCTCTCTCTCTCTCTCTCTCTCTCTCGACCTCTCGAACAGGGTAGGGGCATTACCAAGACGTGCATAGAGGAGCCGAGGTTGTTTGGACAGGCTCCTCCCCCCCACCCTCCCTATAATATGGGAGTGTCTGATGGTAATCGTATGAGATCTGGAAGGGGTTGGCTCGCAGTTTCTCTGGGAGTCGATGTCCCGTGGTTTGGAGCACGTCACGATATTAAGCGAGGAAAAAAAATAAAAAAAAGAGTCCTTTGAATGGCCATTTGAGTTCTCTGTGGTCAATGGATTCGAAAAGATAGAATTCTATGACTATTTTACATGGGAGTGTACAGTAGGTGGATGTGCAAACGATGAAATACGAAATGGGTTCTGTCATGGTGTTTATTTATTATCTAGACTTCTAGAGGAATAAATTGAAGTCACATAAGCCAGATTAAATGTCAAATAACGGAGTCATGACATTTCGAGTTTTCATTTGCACATAATTGTTATGTGGAAACTGTATGATCATTATTAGCCAAGCTACAACCCCAGCTGGAAAAGCAAGATGCTACAAGCCCAAGGGCCCCAATAGGGAACAATTGCCCAGTGAGGAAAGGAAATAAGGAAATAAATAACTGATGAGAACAAATTAACAATAAATCATCCTAAAAACAGTAACAACGTCAAAACAGATATGTCAAATATAAACTATAAAAAGACTCATGTCAGCCTGGTCAACATAAAAACATTTACTCCAACTTTGAACATTTGAAGTTCTACTGATTCAACTACCCGATTAGGAAGACCTTTCCACAACTTGGTAACAGCTGGAATAAAACTTCTAGAATACTGTGTAGTATTGAGCCTTATGATGGAGAAGGCCTGGCTATTAGAATTAACTGCCTGTACTACGTAAATTAATAAATCTATTTTGTATATGAGGCAGTACGCTCTTATTTACACTTATACATACTCATACACTTACAGACCTAAACCAATATTCATAAATTATTAAATGCATTTTGCAAGTAATTGTATTTAGGTAAAAGATAAAGAGAAGTACAATTTTTTATTGCATTTTACATGGGTCTTTCTTCTTTTCTCATTCTTCTCTGCTTTAATAAACGGAACTTTAATCAAATCAAGTTGTTGATTTTTTTCAATCGTATTATCATTTTACTTCTTAGCATATATATATATATATATATATATGTATATATATATATATATATATATGTGTGTGTGTGTGTATATATACACACATATATATACATATATATTTATACATATATTAATTGTCTTTATAAGTGTAAAAAATGGAGCGAGTTATTTTGGTTTCTATATGTATCAATGTGAATGGGTATACATAAATATTTATGTATATGCTAGATATTTTTTATGCGTAATTAAAATATTTTCCAATAAAAGCATAATTTTCCAAACGTCTTATCTGAAAAACTACATAAACCTCAGAATTTTAATAAGCGAGATTCCTACCACCCTAAACGCTCTCTCTCTCTCTCTCTCTCTCTCTCTCTCTCTCTCTCTCTCGGTCAAAAGGGAGTGGATCAGTCTCGCATTTTACCAACCGGTTTCCCCCCATTCACATCGCTCGTGTTGGAGAGAGAGAGAGAGAGAGAGAGAGAGAGAGAGAGAGAGAGAGAGATGGGCCGGAAGACACACTAGCAGACACAGACGGGGAGGTTTTCAAGCTGAGTCATACTTGTTTACGAAGAAACCAACTTTTTCTGTATGTTTTTCTTGTTCAGTCTTGATGTTTTGCGCTGTTTCAAGTTCTTATATTTTTTATTACGGAATTATCTAATATTTTGATATTTACATCTTTTCATAAGTTATTTTCATTTACAAAATAAGCAATCTCCTATATATATCACGATATACAAAGTACGTTCGAAATTTATAATAAATCATGTTTATTACATGAAAACATAATAAACCGTTCATGATTTTACTTAAAATCGTTTCAGTTTACTGTTATATATCTGGTTAAACACAATCCAACAATGTAAAGAGAAATAATAATTACAATATCTGTAACATTTTTGGGCATCCGATTGAAGAGATATATAGAATACTCTTTAGCCATAAAACCATCTCTTTATTTCTCTTGCAAAAGTACACAGTATGGAGAATAGTATCATCTCCCCACGTGCATATTTATTATTATTATTATTATTATTATTATTATTATTATTATTATTATTATTATTATTATTATTATTATTTCTATCTATCACACTCACCTGACATAACTTTTGGGAAAGCAGCACTCCATGTGCATATCGATAGCTTATATTCCTTTCATAAAGAATAATGTACTTTTACTTTGCTGGTTTTCCAAATAGATATCCACTCTAAACATGGTTATTTTCTACAACGGTTTTTATACTTCTAACCTCTGAGAATTCATTTTACAACCTTCAATTTATGTGTAGAAATCACGAAGGCTGACGCGTGCTGAGCATGAGAAGATGTATTATAGACACGAAAGGAAAAATGAAAAGACTCGATTGGAGTTAATACTTTCGTCCTATAAGTGACATATACAAAGAGATCGTATTTATACAAGAGAAAGGGGGCCCTCAGCTGTCAGTTGCTTGATAATTCTAGATAAGTCAGATTTTATTTAATTATGTATATATGGATTTTTTTCTTCAATAAAACAAGATACTTATATAAGTGACCGTTTCTGAACTATGTGGTTCCAATAAACGATATAATGCATATCTAAACAAGGTTTATAAATTGATTTACTTAAGAATTTAATAAAAGAATCCGTTAAGGAATACTTTCAAAAGTTAGGAAACTATCATTGCTGGATACGTATTTAACACATTTATCATACCCCTTCCACCCTGCTATTAATCCATATAATGTATTACGTTTCTTGTTTAATAGGCTGATAACCTTTATTCCATATGTAACTAAAAAACAATTTTCTTCTATTCTGCTTAGAATTCCTTCTGTATGAGATGAATACATGACAAGCATCAGAATTTCGAACATACATGCGAGTTGATTATTATGCCTTTCTGTAAAAGTGTCAGGCATCTGCTATATGATAATCTGATGCTTATGTTTATTCTCTCCTTGACGAGATCCCTGGTTTGAATGAAGGCATTGTTGGTAATTATTAGAATTTTCGAGCTAAATATCTTTTGTCTAGTCGTCTTTGCACATAGATAGTGAAGATCCCAGTTTATTATAATCTATATTACTCCTAATTTAGCACCTTAAATATTTTCAGAATTACATATTACGTTATCTAACAATTTTAAGCCTATCTCATTTTTTATCAAAATATTGGAATTATCATCATAACCAACAACTGATAATTTCTGTGTATTTGGTAAGGAAAGACCAAAAGGCCTAAATTAGTTTATATCATTTAATAAAATGATCTCAAGTACACAGCAAATAGAATCATTGAAAGGAGATCGCTGACATCCTGATCGTTTATCAGCTTAAGCTTTAATAATAAAAAACACATATATATAGTATGTCATATCATACTTTCAGTTTTAAAAGCAGATTTATATAGTGCCATTATAATAATAACAAAGGTAGAAAAGCAGGAGGTACATGGCCAAAGAATTGTTGTCATAAGAATGCAAAACTCTATGAATATATTGAGGCATTCACCTTGGATTTGAAAAACAAGTGTGATTTTGCAAACTGTTTGCCGCTGGGAAATGACGTAACCATTTTATGCTTATTTATCTGAAATGTCTCCAATGACCTTGCATCATGGAATAAAAGAGGGTTTTAGGGATATTTTAAATCATTACTTTATATTATACATTATCATAGTATTTGAACTTTGTTTCTGCATGAATTAGTCATCATTAAAAATTATTTTTATTTACATTTCCATGAAGTTCAGAATGGAATCTTTGACCTTGTTATTTGGTAAAAGTCCAGTTTGCCACAGCAATAATTGTTCGACAGAAAACTTTTCGAAATCTATCAGGCAAGGAAAGGGAGTCTGGGATTGGTAACTTTCTTGTTCTCTCCGGAGGTGCCTTGTAAATTCTTTCATAAGACTGGAGAAACAATTTATGACAGCTCGAGCGCGGCTGGCCTTTATCGGCGAGAACATCTCTGTGATGAAGAGGTCTAAAGAAAGGATGAAAAAGGGAAGAAGATACTTTATGTAGATGGGGGAAAGGGTTATAGTTTATGTAGATGGGGGGAGAAATAACTAAGCACTCGCTCCCCGTTGCGACCGTGATAAACATTTTAACTGAAGTTGAGTTGTAAACCGAGAATTTGAAATGATGGTGGATGGTATGTCTGGATGGTAAGGTGGAGAGGTTAACAGTGGGGATGTGAGGAGTCTGAAAGGAATAATATCGTAGGAATTATTCCTCCTAGTTAGGAGATTCAGTCTGCAACAGAGCGATGATGGTAATGGTAGAAGAGGCAAAGAGAACTGTAAAAAAAGAGTAGCCGTATCGACAAGATGAATAAAGACAATGTGGGATATGATTGTGGAAAAGGTAAAGGGGGTAGGAAAGGGCAAGATCTACTTTCTTTAGAATTTGGAAAAGGGAACCATCACAAAGTCTGAAAAAAGGATTAAAGAGGAAATGATGGTGGCGAAGAGGAATTTTCTGATAAGGTGAAGAGATGAAGTGTTGAGTAGAAATTGGGTGAGTAAGGAATTTATGTGTAGAGTGGATTGTGAGAATGTTATAGTTAACACTTGGAGAGAACAAAGAGCTGGACATATGGAAATTTGGTGTTTTTTAAACACAGTCATCAAGTTCAAGTTCATTTTTAACTCTTGTTGACAAAATGGTATATGTTATTTTCTTTTTTATATTACTGTATTAGGAAAAGTGATGAATGTATATTTTAGAAGGACAATAGGTTTGTAAATGAGATTTAATGACAAAATACTTTCAGGACTTTAAAGGTAATTCTTACTTCCTTATGAAATCAGACCAATAATGAATGACATGTCATTCTATAATGAACGAATTTACTTAAATATCATATTGTACGTGTAAGTGTGCAATAAGTTTCGTCATTAGCCAAGTTCAAAAGCTGTCACTTGAGATGATCCACTTGCAATATTTTTTTTTTTTTGTCTTTTTTTTTTGAATTTCTAAACAGAGAAAGCATTTTTTTTTAGTGAAAGCTCAAACCTCTTTGTTGGTTTACATATTTGGACTTTCTAACTTTTCTTTTAAAAATAATGGAAAATGGCGGTTTTCTGTGTGCCTAAACTTTAAAAGTTTAGATTTTTCAGAAGCAAAGAAACTTTGCAATTTTGTGCTTCAGAAATAATATTCTTTTTTAGTGATGCGGAAGATATGTTGTCGTAAATCCATATAGCTTGTAGAGAGGGAGGTTACATCCACCCCTCCGAATTAGGGTATAGCCTCATTGAGGCCACCTAAACTCCGCTCTGCAAAGAAATGATGTTAGATTTGACTTCGTAATTAAAGACAAGATGTTACATTAAGTTAGATGTTTCTGAAGTGGTCTGTGCCATTGAATCTTTTTCATCCTGTTGGGTATACAGGGACTTGTGTAACTTTAATATATATATATATATATATATATATATGTGTGTGTGTGTGTGTGTGTGTGTTATTATTATTATTATGTAGTTACATCCATATGTTTGAAGTTGTGAGATTAAGTAATCTCGGCTGAGGTATGACACTGTATAATAGGTTGAAGTGGAGAGCATTTTACAAAAGTTCTAGATTTGTGTTGGATTTGAAAGGCAAATAATTTTGGTTTGTATGTGTGTGTTGGAAGATAAAGTCAAACTCTTTTATTTTGTAGTTGTATGAGAGGAGAGAGAGAGAGAGAGAGAGAGAGAGAGAGAGAGAGAGAGAATAATCATAAGAAAAAAAAACTTTTATTAGAATTTGAAGTGAGCCTTCATAAATCTCTTCTCCCCATAAGAACACTGTTGCCACTTGTTGGGGCATCATTATTTGAAATTACATGAGGCCTCACCATGACTATTTCTCTGGTGTTTAGGGTTGAAATTTATTCGAGTCTTTGTGTAACATTTTGCTGAGGATCCTTTTAATATTAGGTGAACATGTCGTTCCTTATTTCACTCGGTTGTTTTACTAATCTAGAGTTTATTCAAACATAGACATTGACTCGACTAAAGCCCGGATAAACCCTGAGCGGATTAAAACGGATCCAGAAAGGCAATTATAAGAATATAAAAGCTGACAGCTAACGCCATTACTATGTGCAGGAGCAGCTGGATCATCTGGATCTATTCTAAACAATGCACACACACGCACACAAATACACACACACACGCTCACACACACACACACACACACACACACACACACATATATATATATATATATATGTGTGTGTGTGTGTGTGTGTGTGTGTTAATATATATGTATATACTGTATATATATGTATGTATATATATATATATATATATATATGTGTGTGTGTGTGTGTGTGTGTGTCAGCACATTTTTTACATCTTTAATGCACATATTTCTAGTATATACTTAAATTATTATAGAATTGAGATTTTTGAAAAACATTCATAGCTTTTCAACATTACGACTTTACAAATAAAGATTTATATCCAAGATCTACGTAGATTTGCTTATAAGAAATTGGTTTTACTCTCAAGGGTGCAGCAAGAACTCTTGTGCAGCTCCTTAAGATCCTCCTGGGCGTTTTTTTTTTTTTTTTTATCTTTAAGCAGAGGGATTTTCTCCTATTTGGGTTTGAAATGGTTTTCCCTGTAATCGAGAGTGTTGTTTCAAAATATTTTCATGTGATCAGTAACCCATTATTAATTGTTTTCATTTTGGGATGTTTCATCTCCCTCCTGATATCATAATTAACTATAGATGTACTGATTATTGCTCTCAAATTATTATTATTATTATTATTATTATTATTATTATTATTATTATTATTATTATTATTATTATTATTATTATTATTATTATTATTTAAGCTACAGTCTTAGTTGAACAAACAGGACGCTATAAGTCCAAGGGTTTCAACAGGGAAAATACCCCAGTGAGGAAAGGAAAGGAAATAAACTACACGAGAAGAAATTAATTATTATAATAAGATATTTTAAGATTAATAAAAACATTAAAATTCCACTTTGAAATGACGAATTTATGAGTCAGCCCTTAAAACTATACTTCTTTATGCCCTTAACTTCAAAGTTCTCCTTAGAGTAGATATCCCACCACTTCAAGCTCGGTAGAAAGCGGTACTTTTATTGGAATTTCCTTATTTATTCTTATTTTCAATTATTGTCAGGCAAAGCTGTCTTAATTATAGCATGTCAAAACATTTTTTTATTTTTACAGAGGAAACAAGCACAAATTGTTATTATTATTATTATTATTATTATTATTATTATTATTATTATTATTATTATTATTATTATTATTATTATTATTATTATTAGCTAAACTACAACCCTAGTTGGAAAAGCAAAATTTTATAAACCTAAGAGCTCCAACAGGGGAAAATAGTTTAGTGAAGAAATAAATCAAGGGGATATGTGAACTACAAGAGAATTAATGAACAAATAAGATAAAATATTTTAAGAATAGTAACCACACTAAAACAGATCTTTCATTATATAAACTTTAAAAAAACTAGAATAGTGTGCCCGAGTTTATCCTCGAGAGAGAGAGAGAGAGAGAGAGAGAGAGAGAGAGAGAGAGAGAGAGAGAATATATGCCTTCGCCGTGTAAGGAGAAACAAAGCACAATTACGGCCACCAAAACCACAAACCTCTGCAGAATAAAACTGTCGAATTTAGCGCTTGATTCGTCTTTGTTAAGGGAATTCATTGTCTGACTCTGACCTCCTTTGTGTGTGGGAGTATTTGTGGACGTAATCATCTTTTGAGTTTTTTTCAGCTGATATTTTAGCCTCTTGAGCCTAGAGAATGTTGATGATATTTTCCTTCTTTTCTCCTTGTGCTTATTTTCTTTAGACCGGATTATAGTAAAACTATTCAGTCTTTCGTATTATCTGCCTCTTTACAGAAAACCTTATTTGTATATTAATGTGTATACCATTGATAACGTCTTTATGTATGTCTATACATTTATAAATATACATATATTCACATATATACACACTCACATATGCATATATATATATATATATATATGTGTGTGTGTGTGTGTATTTATATATATATATATATATATATGTATATATTTATAGTCATATTTATATGTATATATATATATATATATATATGTGTGTGTGTGTGTGTGTGTGTGTGTATGTATGTATACAGTATACTGTATATGCG
>NC_090732.1:38551713-38554213 GCF_036898095.1 Palaemon carinicauda | reverse complement strand
TTCTGTAAAGTTGCTAACAAACAAACAAACATAGGTGAATACATATCCTTCGCCAAATCGATTTTAGCTAAGGCAATTGTACGTCACTCATATATGGTTGAAGCAAGGGACAGGGCAATGTCCGAGACCAACCATACGTACATACATGTAATCAGCACCCAATCCTCCTGTCTACTTATGTTAGAGCCAGGCAATGTCTAGTGATGACTTGACAGGTACACCAATTGGCTTCATCAAACCCCTATCCCGAGCTCATAGGGACCGTGAAAACTGCCGAGATTAAGTTGCTGTATGGTGTTTCAAATTCAAAATTCCTATGATAACGAGGAAAATTCATTTGAGATAGGGTTTAGAGGTTTCTCTTCGGTCATAAACAGAACTGAGTTTTGACTCCTCTGTTTGAGTGATGCTATCCAGGCCTGCATCAGTTTATACTGGCGAGATTATGAAGATAAAATGAAGGCTGAAAATGGAGATGATTTATGAATATTAGTAACATCTTCGTACAAGTGGATGTGATGAAAGGGAGAGGAGGTGTAATGTTGGAGAGAGAGAGAGAGAGAGAGAGAGAGAGAGAGAGAGAGAGAGAGAGAGAGAGAGAGAGAGAGAGAGAGAATTTTTTTAAATGTAATATCTAAAATAAGCTCCATCGTAATACACATTAATATACTCTCAACTTCATTCCCTCCCTATAATGAAACCGCAAAAGAGTTACACCAAACAATGAAAAATTGTCGGTATAGAAATGGAAAAGAAAGAGGTGTCCGGCAGTTTTGTCGTCACAAATCAAATGTTGCTGGTATGTTGAATCACAGCAACAACACATCAATTGCAGGGTAGACACTGCCGTACCAGAGGAGTTTAGCCTCTGGGAAGATTCATCTCGCTGGCGTCTTTTGAATGAAAACCTGATCTGGCTGGAGATTGCCCTGGTGTCAGGTGTCACGCTGGTTGATTTGAGCTGATAACGAGACGAAAGAGAAATTTGAACATTTGGCAAAGGTCTAAGTAGACTAAGTGTTACACTTTCCTCAAAAGCGTAGGCCTACTGGAAAGTAAGTTCCTGGGCTTTTACAATTACTGTAGAATTGGTTAGGATTGTTCATTAGGCTGGATGTTTTAATTATTTTCTAGGTTGTTTTGTAAAGCAATTCAGATTTGCTTGTGTCTTACGATTTTTATTAGTTCAGCACGTGTTATTTTTTAAAATATCATTTTAGTAGCTAGGCTGAAAGATCCGTAAATACATAGATAAATAGAGGTAGATAGATTGAGCGAGATAGATAAATAGACAGATAAAGGAAGAATGTATTTCAATTAAACCAAAGCTGTGAATGAGATCATTTTTAAAACGTACTACTGTATACGTAAACAGAAGAAGCAGGGGCCGTAAAAACAATTTGTTTGTGATCGTCGCGTATTCTGGAGCACAAAAACACAAATTAAAGATCTTGGACGCAAACACACGC
Source organism: Palaemon carinicauda (assembly GCF_036898095.1). Lineage (NCBI taxonomy): Eukaryota > Metazoa > Arthropoda > Malacostraca > Decapoda > Palaemonidae > Palaemon > Palaemon carinicauda. Next base: position 38,552,744 of record NC_090732.1, on the reverse strand, counting down.
TTGTGCCACCTGCACCTCATTGTAAATGTGTCGAGCACTGCATTGGCCTCTGAAAAGAGACTCTAACAGTTTCTGACTAGGAATAATAGAGGATTTGTTGGGCTGAAAATTGTACCTTATCTGTTGTTGATGATGTAGAGTAAACGTTCAGATTTCAGTTGCTTGATGTTGGATTTAATTCCCAAGTGGAGAATAATATCCTTTAAATGAGGAAGATTGAGTAAGTTTGCGGAAGGGATGATTAATAGTAAATAATGAATTCTCTTGAAAATGATTCACCTTCCTAAGCTTGTATGATAATATGAATATGGCTTTGATTGGCGTTTAGGCTTCCTCAAATATCTAATCTTTTTTTTTCTTCATTAATGAAGCCTTTGATGGCCGAGAACACTTTAGTCTGAGAAAATAAAGAGGATCCTGTAAGTATACCGAACAAAGAAACCACTCTTTGGAATAAGAGAGATAATTGAACAAAAATCTCTTTTAATACACTTTACAATACTGCTAATTATCTTCATGCCGTTCCTATTACAGTTTTTAGATTTGGGTGTTTCAGCAAAGTCTGGTATCTTTGTTTAGAAATGTGTTTATGCTGATAAACTATACATAAACAATAGCCAAAGTCAGAAGCAGTGAGTTAGTCCCATGGTACGTTATTCAGTGCTATGGGACTAAATTTGGCTTTGAAATTTATGCAACCAAGTCTGTGGAGTCCTGAAATAAGTAGTAATGAATGACTGACTGATCTATGAATTATTAACAAACACTGTCATCGAGACACGGTTGGCAAATTCTCTCTCTCTCTCTCTCTCTCTCTCTCTCTCTCTCTCCTCTCTCTCTCTCTCCTCTCTCTCTCTCTCTCTCTCTCTCTCCAACTTTTTACCGAGGAATCTTTTCTCCCAACAAAGTAGAATGTTTTATTAGATTACAAGGAACTTAATTTATCACCCAAAAAGGTCAAGATATTAAGAAGTAAAACAACCAAGCATCCCCAATGGAAACATATGTTTAGGAAGCATTCGAGTGAAACG
>NC_090732.1:38524213-38541713 GCF_036898095.1 Palaemon carinicauda | reverse complement strand
AAGAAGAACTCGAAGGGTCTAGTTGGCGACACACAAGTAGTACTCTCGCCCCCCCCCCCCCCTCCCCCTTCTCCCTCATGGGAGTGGAAAGAACTCTGGGAGAGAGTTCAAAGAGTCACACGCATGGAGGGGGGAGGGCTAGAGTGATGAGTGTGCAGTTTAAAGTACTTGCATGTCTGCGTTTATCTTAAAATGATAGTAAATATTTTTGTATTTTTTTTACTGATGTTTTAATGCAACTGAAGTCTCTTCTTTAGAGAAGAGCTGTTTGAGAAGTTTCATGATTGGATCTTCTATATTTAGCATATATCGTGTAGAGATTTTGGTTTTGTATACCAAAATCCATAGTTTTTAAGAGAATTACCGTTGTGGATACTCGAGTTCCTACGATGTTCTAGAAACTCACAATGATATTTGAAAGTATTTCTTGACGTTATGATCTTGAAAAGCTCGCAATTTTAGAAATAATCAGTGATCACGACACTAATGTCGACCACTTTTTTTATGATTTTTATAAAGAGAAACGATTTTGATATCTAACTGGTCATCGGGACGGATAGGCATTCGAACATGGATATCCCATGTTCGAATGCCTATCCGTCTTCTCGTTATTTCTTTTTCTTATCAATGCTGTTATTAAAACATTTCAGGGAAATAGAAATGGTAGTCATGTCTTAACCGTTAGAATTGTTAGGCTTTTTATTTAAAGATTCACTCTTCAAACAGGTTTTATAGTTTGCCGTAATGATAAAAAATATATCCAAAGATGGAGATGTTTTATATGGGCTCTTAAAAATGCTATTTTAAGAAAAGTTGAAATGACAGCATGAACCTTGCCTTCTGTCCACTTTCGCACCTAACCAGTCACTCTTCTGCTTACATACTCTAACAACTGCTTCACTGCCACCATCAAAGACTTTTATTTCCTCTCATAAACCTAATATCTATATCGTACATACTCAACACCCTTCGTATTGTCACGCTATCATTTCTATCATGAATGTTTTTTAAGGTCCATACACGTCACAGAGAGCTTTCCCTTTATTTCCAAATTTCTCACGTAACTGTTTCATAACACTCCTCCTTTTTCTCTCCATATCAATGATATTGTCAATTGTCTTACTCTTATAATCAGAATCCTACAATACACATCCCTTGGTATACTGAGTAATATTCTTATTTAATTGTTCCCATAATTCCCTTCAGTCACCATTATGTTTATACAACGGAGTAATCATTCCTCTAAACCTATTCCTCTGAGACTTTTCCTTCAACCAAAGATACCTTACAAACCCTGCTTTGTCACGTAATCACAACCATATCGCAGTATCTCATTTTGCCGTCTTCAGCTATTTTAATTTCCTTTCTTACAACCTCAACAGCCACTTCTTAAACCTTTTCTATCTTACACTAATTTTTTCAGGTCATTTATCACTCATTCACGATGAATATTATATATATATATATATATATATATATATATATATATATATATATATATATATATATATATATATATATATATATGTGTGTGTTTGTGTGTGTATTTGTTTGTGTGTGTGTAAAAACAGAGAGAGAGAGAGAGAGAGAGAGAGAGAGAGAGAGAGAGAGAGAGAGAGAGAGAGAGAGAGAGAGAGAGAGATTGTTTGTTTTTGTACATGAAGAGATATAAATAGATAGATATATCTGCTAATATATTTACTAGATGTATTCATGAGTGTATTTTTAGATGCAAATGTTTGTCCTCCAAAGAAGGAAAATTACATGAAATTATGCAAACATAAAAGGTTCATCCGTTAAGAGGAATTCCATGAAGCCTAAAAGGAATCTCCAATCGTCGCTCCCCCTTTTTGACACCTGTCGTGCTTCCAACAATCAAATCCTGCTTGGCGGTGCTTTTGCGTTGGCAATAAAGATGGCTCAAGTAACTGGGAATTTAGTTTGGTCTTTTGCATGATATGAAAAGTGCATGAATGTTTGCTTCCTGATTTGGGAAGCAAATTAGTTTCCGCGTAATTTGCTTGACGACTGCTTGAACCGAAGCGAGGCCTGTTGTCCTACTGAAGTCATTTCTATTTTGAGTTTCGTTTTGAGTTTGTTTACTTATTTACCTTCTTACACACATGATATATATATATATATATATGTATGTATATATATATACGTATATATATATATATGTATATATATATACACATATATATATATATATATATATATATATATATATATATATATATATATATATATATATATATATATATATATATATATATATATATATAAACACCAATTCTTTGCAACATTGGCTGGGTTGAGCTAAAGTATAAAACAAATGCTAGTGTTAATTTATTATTTAACTACTGAACCAAATAGCGTTCATGCATGTTTTAAAGTCCCCCAAATAGCCAATGCATATTTGTGTTTAGTTATATAAAGACAAGTTACATAAACCATCCATATGATTTGCGTTTGGTTAGATTCCATGTGAGAGAATCAAGAGACCTTGAAATCTTTTTTGCCGATGAAGAAATATGTTGTTATTGTCTCCCTTTGATATCGTCCCTGGCATCAGTGCTGTCCCTCAGTAGCTCTCGTCTTTCTTGAGCCTCGGGTTTCAACTGCATCACGTGACTGATGCTTTTGGCGTTCAGTTCTCATGGTTTTGTAATCTTGGGTTGCGATGAGAATTCTTGAAAAGTTCTCAATCATTTCTAGTTTATAGTTTTCATTATTCTATATTTAATGATAAAATTGAAGGGGGAAGAAATGTCAAAATAATTATAACGACTTTTTTTCCTCCTTCAGTTTTTAGTCCACTGCAGGACAAATGCTTCAGACATGTCAATTCATGTCTTGGGTTTGGCCAGTTTTCATCCTACTGTCCATTGCAGATTGGTGTTGGTGGGAGATTTTTGTATGATATCTCACAGCAAACTAACCTAGTATGGTTGGTCCTGATAAATACAGCTTTGCTGATCATGAGATCATTTCAATTATTTTCCTTATAGAGTGAATGTGAAAGACTGCAGCTATGTAAAACAAATCTAGAAAGAGTGGACCATGTTTTAGAAAAACTAAATCCCTAGCCAGTGAATACAGTAACTTTTCTAAGGTTCTCTAACTCTTGTTTTATGTTTTCATGATATTTTTACAATTAAATTATTTGTGTTTATCATTCAGAGAGTTTGATGTTCTGAGAATTAATGGAAGAATAACAAATAAATATCATAAGTGATCATATGTTGTACAGTAGTCAAGAATAACTTATTTGTCTTTTTATTTATAAATTTTAGGAGTATGTCATTAAAATCTCTTAGGGCATTGTAATCAACCCCGAAAAACCATTGCGAGCAATTTTTAAAATACTATAGAAATATTGATTCTTAAATGAAAGAAATGTTTGTACCTTCAATAACGATTATGGGACGGGTTATGAGTCTTATAAGATATCTTATGAGATATGGAATAAACAGATTTAGTTATTGATAAAATAATTTAGATTTAAGACTTTTTTTTTTAATTAATTTGCTAAGATATACAGTATAGCTTTCTCCGTAAGCAAGTACTGTCAGAATTTGTCTGTTGGTCTTTCAAATGAAGTTTTAGAAAACATTAGACAAATGAAAGTATGAATGCAATACAGTCTCTATTTAAAGATCATAATTACACAAAAGATGGAGAGAATAATTTGTGTACCTGTAAATAAACATTTATCAATTATACAGGTGCAAATGCACAGTTTATAAAAAGTTGAACCTGGTCATGAAAGAAAAGATCTTTGATTTGATATTAGTTTTTCTTTATTTGGGTATGATCCCTCCAGGCATAGTTACTTTTACTTTTTATTCTTTTGTTCGTTAAGCCTTGGTTCTGAGATCATGATTTTCTTCGTACTGTCTTAAGTTTCGTTTTTGTTTGTTTATTTACTTGATAACATGAATAAGAGCTTTATAGACATTTAACTATATTTTCCTTTTTTCTTTCAGGTATGTTGACTTCTTCCTAGTTTGAGTTCGCTGCCTTTTGGTGAGTTAATCTGTCTAGTTTCTTCTGTCATTTCTGAATATTACGAGTTTATCCCCGTTTTATGTCTCATTCAATGTATATTCTCTGGGTACCTTATATGGCACCACTTCATTTAAAGTTTTAGCACTTGTCCGGGCTATTAGATGAGGAAGAATGGTAAAGATATCTAAGATTAAACAAAATTCACCAATTAGAGTAGATATGATATAACTATCCATTTGAGAGAAAAGAAAATATGACGAATATAAACTGCGATACAAAAAGAACTTGGATTTGGTAGAAGGTGATCATTTGGTTTATAAAGAATTCCTTCAAGTAAATAAATGTAATAATGGATTAGGAATAATTTGTATTTTTTGCTGTTTCTTTAGATGGTATTAGCCTTTAGAGAGAGAGAGAGAGAGAGAGAGAGAGAGAGAGAGAGAGAGAGAGAGAGAGAGAGAGATTTGAGGTACTACTGATGTTGAATCTGTGGTTTTATTGAGGGTGATGCGTGTGATAGGAACAGAGTTATGATACCATGGATTGCTGTCAATTTTCTCGCTTTGCCCCCTTGTTGCCAGAGAGGAAAAAGGATATATGGTAATAGACGGCATCCGCCTTCCCATAGATATCATTGTCAAGGGCATTTGCTTTTTCATCTCTTTTATTTTTCCCGCCTTGTGTTTTTTCGTGTCGTCAAACGATCGTTTGACATTGTCTGTTTTAGAAGATGGGATTATTAGATGGTTTCTAATAGTGGTTTTGTAGTTATTTTTTCAGTAATTGTTAAGTTTTAGAGAATTAATCTTTCTAAAATGGATTTTTCTGAACGTATGACGATTATATTTTGATTGTTGTTTATAGAAATTAAGATGTATATACCAGTGGAATGAACCTGGCGGAGAATTCATTTACAAAGTAGTGACTTGAAATGGAAATTCCATCAATAAAAAAATAAAGAAGGAAAGGACTTATAAATGAATGGCTAATAAAGAAAGATTATTTATATCAGATCTTTTTTTTTCTTTTTTTTTTTATAGAAGTATTTCAAGTTTAGATAAAAGTGAAGACCATAGGACCATAGATTTCTTCTTATCAAATTTAGAAATTATTTATTGTTATTTAAGCGATATATTTATAGGCGTATGTTATGAAAATCATATATCGCTATCAATTTAAAAATAATTGTCGTCGGGCAACAAATATATTTTGATTATAGAAAAATTATATTTATTATTTATTTGATGACTGCGTTGTACATGTATTTATACACAAATTAAAGTAACATTTTCGTAAAGGCTGAAAAATTAACTTATGATTCAGATTTGGCATTGGAGTTTCTACTTCCTTTGTAACTATAACAGGTGATCGATTTTGGAAAGGTAGCTTTTGCAAAAAAAAAAAAAAAAAAAAAAAAAAAAAAAAAAAAAAAAAAAAAAAAAATATGAACGATTTACTGTTGGAACTTGATTGTTCTATTTTCATAAAAAAAAGGGAAATGGAAAAAATCTTTAATGGGGCTTTTTATTCCCATTAAACGTTATCTGGTAGTATCATCTATACGTTTATAATTTTCTTGTCATTGTTGAAATTACACAGCTGATGATTCGATCTATGAAATAAGATATATAAGACCAAATACAAAGATTTGCTTTTTTTCCTATTTTCCTGCCGTTCTTTACGATATTTGTCCTTCGTCAACTTTATAACTTTTATAAATTCTGCAGTGTTTGTTCAACATGTAACGAGTCAGGGATGAAATTATCTGAGACGCATTTACCATAAGAATGCAGAAAATATGCAATATATCCAATATATCGCTGTACTGTGTCAGATGTAGTCCTGACTTATTGGACAAGCAAGATTGATTGTTAGAATTATTATCGATTCCCCGAAAAGTATTGTCAAACACTTGGATAGGAGATATATTAGACACAATTCTAATATTGAATTATTAAATGGGTATATTTTAGACATACTAAAAGAATTCGCTGAGGGACATAACAAATAGAACAAAAGGACTCTTTTTCTATTGTTTATTTGTTTACTTCTAGCTTTCTCAGCTCCTTTTGTTAGGCTGTGCCGTTACATTTCTATGACCTTGAATGTTGTTCCCTAGGTCATGTGTATGTGCATTGCACATCGATATTCTTTACTACAGATATGTGTTTATATTGAATCTATTAATATATATATGTATATATATATATAGATAGATAGATAGATAGATAGATTGATATAGATATAGTTATATAATATGTATGTATATACTTTTACTATTTTTTCTACAATACAGCATCAGTTGCGATAATACCTTTCTTTCCACTTAAGCAAGTTATTGTGGCCTTTGAAACTCTTCTTCCAGTGTCATAGCCTTTAGCTATCTGTTAGGATTCGTCAGTGTCCATTCTTACATTTTGTCATCTTAATTGCTATAATTGCGTGTTACTTCCCTTTTTGTCACCCATCTTCATCTTTTATCGTCCCCTTTACAAAGATGGCTTCCAGATGAGAAAAAAAGACTTTTGCTACACTTAAAAATAAACGTAATTTTAATCGGAAATTCTTCGTAAAATATACTGTTCTTAGCTGTATTTCAATAAAATATAGCGACAGTAATTTTACCCTACTTTGTTGTTATCCTTTTCATGTTGGTGACCGGAATATCACTCCTTTACATCAATATATCTGTTTTAAAAACGGTAAATGTCGGGCAACATTTATGCCAGGATTTTTACCGTTGTTTTACGGCAAATCTTTTACAGTGTAGGTAAAAATGAAGGCTGCTTTGGAGACATTGCTATTTTCCCTTTGATGTTGTACATTCTTGTTCGATTATGCTATGAAAGAGGAAAGAACTTTAGAAGTCTTTGGAATGTGAGATCTTGATGTAGCTGTCGGTCTTTGAGCGATGCAACATGTGTGTCCCCCTGGGAGTTATCTTCGCCATTGGCGACTTTTCAGCACTTTTGAGCGCAACAGACTTTACTTGGCAACAGATAGATGTGGACTTACACACAATACCAAGAGATTATCTTTTTTCTTTTTTTTGGGGGGGGGGGGGAGAGGATCGGTCAAGCTGACTCCCTATATCATGGCCTCTTGGGATAGTGAGCCTTGGGAGAGGGGAGAGGGTAGGGTAAGGGGGTTTGGGAGGGGGAGGGTAGGGAAAGGGCGAATCCTCTTCATCCCTGAACCCTCCCATGAATTTGTTTGATTTCACTCTCGTGGTTTAGATATTTTACACATTTAGTTATTGCACTAGATAAAATAAGGGCAATTGATTTATCTTCTTTTTATGATTTCAAACTGTTGTCCGCCACAGTGGGTGATTGTGTGTAAAGTCACGTTTCACATCGGAGTGGGATTTTCTAACCGATTATCAAATGATGGTACATGTAACCTTTTATTTATGTGAGATACTTTTCTTTGCAGTTTTTCCCTCTTGCTTTATAAACATAATTTTTTTTTTTTGTGGGACTAGGGTCGCCTTCCAATTACGGCATTGAGAGTTGAATATCAAATCGACTGCAAGAAATAAGTTCCTTATTACTTTGGCGTATTTTTATCGAGAAAAGAGAGAGAGAGAGAGAGAGAGAGAGAGAGAGAGAGAGAGAGAGAGAGAGAGAGAGAGAGAGAGAGAGAGAGAGAGAGAGAGAGAACTCATAATAGAAATGACCGAGTCAGAATATATCTTCCAGAGTTTCCAGGCTTCTAAATTCTGCTGTTATCTTCTTCTAGGTACGTGATCACCTCCACCTTAAAAGACACACGTTTGTATTGTATTGCAAATAATTCGATCGGCCTCTTTGTACAGGTACAGTAGTTTCGGTAAATGCGATGTGTATTTTGGTATCTCGAGGGAACCTTCTGGGAGTAAGATCTGTCAGATCGATGTCGGGCGTGACCAGCGGTGTTTGTTCTGTTTACGCAACCAGCCCTTCAGAAGTACATCTTCGTCCTTCCATTGCTCTGCCTTACGGTGGGCATTTGGTCTTTATGTGTTCAATCGTTCACTTGTTTGTTTGTCTTTCTTCTCTTTTCGTGTAAGTAGGAATTCTTGTTTTATGGTTTTTCTACTTTTTGCTCCTTTCTTTTACTGTTATACTTCTCTTTATGTTTTCCTATTTTTATTTATGTTGATGCCAATTTCTATTGTTTTGTCTTTTTATTCTCGTCATAGACATTTATACCTTTACGAAACCTTTTTTTTTCTCTCTCTCTCTCTCGTTTCTTGTTTATTCATTAATTTCCTAGTCAGCAAATTTTTAGCTTTTTTTCCTTTTAAAGAAATTTCTATTACTGCAAATTTTATTCAATTGCATTCTCAACCTCTCTTGGAATACCGTATGGCCTTTAATTTTGCAAATGATACATTAAAAGACCAGAGAAAACTTAACATAGCTTTAAAAAAGAAAGATATTACCACTGAATGCTTGCATATGTAAATAATAATATGTTAAAGATTCGTATTGTCTTCTTAATATGAATATGGTTAAAAAGCTAAAGTAGTTTTTGAAGTTAAAATGGAAAGATTTATCAATGCATTTGACACTGGTATTCATAGTCTGTGGGAAGCGCGGCGCTAGACAGCTCATTAAGTCTCAAGTAACATTTGTAGAAAAGAAGAAATTTGACGACCTGACTGTTTTTATCATACCATCGAAGTTGGATGGAATTTGTGTGCAATTTAGATATGTGTGTGTGTGTGTGTGTGAGTGTGAGAGACATTGCTAGAGCAGGATATAAAATAATCTGCAACTTTTTAAAACGATAGTTTTTTTTTATGCTTAGATCTTATGTAATTTGCATAAGAAATTAGGAAAAGATTCGTCTCAGAATTTAATGAACTTTTTTCTAGTGAATAGAGAACTTAGGACGTAAGTGGAACCTTAAAAGAAAAAAACGATTTAATACGCACATATTGCAGTTTGAAATAGACTTGCAGACCGACAGTAACATAAGTAAATACTAATTAACCTTCCCAAGAAGGAAAAAACTGAAAAGAGACATTAAATTCTCCATAACCAGAAAGACTCGTTTGTTTCCACTCACTGGTTCCATAAATTCCTATTTGCCGATAAAAAGACACCGTTTTTTCTACCCTTTGCTCTTCCAACGGCCACGGGGCTGAGAGAGATGTCTGTGTTAGATAAGGATTGCGTAAACGAGTAAAAAGAGGACAAATATAGCCGGACGACTAGAAAAAAAATAGCAAGAAAAATTTCGGACTATATTATGGCCTTTTTCTTTGCACCTCACGGAATAGTAGTTAGTCAACTGGAACGATATTTCGGGGCTGCAACTCATGAGGTTGGAGTTTTCATATCTTCGATGTTATGGTGGTGCCAGTATGCAGCGTTTAAATAATTCCTACACACACACATATATATGAATATATATATAGAGAATTAATATTTATATAGAGAGGATTATTTATATACATGTGTATATATATGTATGTATATATATATATATATATATATATATATATATATATATATATATATATATATGTGTGTGTGTGTGTGTGTGTGTGCGCGCGTGTGTGTGTGTGTTACACATACTGTTTATATATACAGTATATAATTATGTGTGAGTGTGTTTATACTTGACTGTACGTGTGTAGATATAGTGTGTACATACGTCATGCATTTGAATAGCTTTTCTTTTGCTTTCAGTTGCCCCATTCGTGGCAAAAGCCATTGGAATCTAGGGTGATCTTTCCCATCTCGTATTTCTCATGGCCTCGACATCTCATCTCTTGCTTACAGAACGAGGATGAAAACGGTTTAACATGGCTGAATGCATCTGTTAATCACAATAGTGCTGGATTGCGGTACTCTCTCTCTCTCTCTCTCTCTCTCTCTCTCTCTCTCTCTCTCTCTCTCTCTCTCTCTCTCTCTCTCTCTCTCTCTAGATTTTTTTAGTTACAGCTAAGGTTTCCAGTTTTTTGGTTTTGATATCACTACTGGTATTCGAGAAGGAAATATGATATTAAATGAATTTAATTGTATAGAGAAATTATTTATTTTCCTATTGGCCAGTTAATAAGTTGAGGAAAAAAACGTCAGTGAAAGCTGAATAAGTTTTATCATCTTCATAATAGGGTTGTTATGAAAAAAAAAATGCACCTCTCCACCGACCCGGATTTAGGCCGCCATCTTTAAAAAATGGCGGTAAAACCAGTTTTTTATTTTTTTTTTAATTTATATTTGTTTCAAATATCTCACTTGGAACTCGCTATTAGAAAGAAAGATGTCGATACATAAAATGATTTACATAAAATTCTCCATAAAACTTATTTTTTAATCAATTTCTTGTGTTGCGTTGCACCGTTATGTTGCCAGAGTTGTGAAAATATTCACTTTGTTTTCATACTAATCGTTTCCTTACATAGTTTCGAAAATGTGCTCCCAAGGGTGAGCTTCCTTTTTCATTCTGGCTAGGGACATACAGTTAATGCTCACTGGACAAAGTTACCAACCTTGCACCCAACCATCCACCCAAAGCGTTATCGTAGTCATTGTCGTACCAATTCTTGAGGCGTAATTAGAAGTATTGGTTTCCACTATTGTGCTAGTTTTCACGTAATACATTACAATCTATCTTGTTCTTTATATAAAGATCATGAAATCTAATCAGGTTATTTTGTCGAATGATTGTAAGATAGCAGCCAACTAGTTAACTAATATTCACGAAAGGATTCACATAAGTCCTGTATAACTGAAGAATGAATCCTTCCTTACTTCGCAACAACATCTTGTAGTTTTTCATGCTTTTTCAACAGGCTTATGAACTTAAGTTTTCCTTTCCTGAAGAAGGCAGAGGTACAGTAACATCAGATCCACGAATTGCATAGAAGAAAAGAATGTTGTCCTTGATGAGGCCAATAAAGCTTATTTTAAATTTTTCTTATCTTTTTTTTTTTACCAACTTTTTGCCACTATTGACTGTCCTAAACACACTGGAGAAAAGAAATATATTTCGTAATGAACATAATTATAAATGAGATTTTTAAATATAGTTAGCTGAACATTACTTTAAAAATTCATTTCTAAATCTAGTTGATATTTCTTATAATAATATTCATGCACTCATAAATACATTAACGAAAAACATCCAAAGTTAATGATTAGTTAAGCAAGAGAGGGGTATGTGAAACTGCTCATAGTTATTCCAATTGCATTCAATCAAATTAATAATGTTCATTTATATATTAATTTTTATGATGTACAATATACCAGACCTGACAACACCCAACCATAAAAACCCTATGGCTATCAACGCGCTTTCTTGCCTAACTTACGGCGCCTTAGAAATTTGCATATTAAAGTTATTTTTCTTTTCTCGTTTATTCTTTACTGTCGCCCTCGGCCAGCCTCACCAAATGCCTGAAATTCTTTCGTGATTCCTCATATCATTAAGGATTATGAACAGAAACTTCATAATCATACATTATACGCAAGTTTTCTCCTGGGAAAATGGCCACCGTAATATGCTTATAGATTTTTCTTTATTCATTTTCTTTTTGGCTTTAATGCTGAATGTACATACTGCTTTTAAATGGCCACTATTACAGCTTTTAATCAATTTGGTTTGAAATTAATGTATATTATGTTGATACTGACCTTTGGGGAAGAGGCAAGGGACAGGACAATGCCATACAGACTGGCTATATATACTAATGATCAGCGCCCAAACATTTCTGCATCAAGCTAGGAGCAGGGAGGGCCAGGGAATGGCCACTGATGAATCAGAAGCCAGACATATAAACTCCCCGAAACCCCCACCACTAGCTCACAAGTACAGTCAGGCTGTAGACACTATTAGAAACTACTGAGCTTGAGCGGGGCTTAAACTCTCGTCCAACAGATTCCAGGATAGGGACATTCCCAATAGGCTATCACTACTTTTAATGGGTATCCATCATGTCTTTCATGCTTTTATAAAACATTAATTTTTAATAGGTTTCATTTATTGCAGGGTTTGGGAATAGAAATCAAATGTAATAAATCCGAATAAAGAACTCAATGTACGTAGAATATTAACTTTTATAGATCAATCGAGTTGGAGTTTGATATATAAAGCAAATCTATGAATTAATTTTGTTTATGGGTGTTAAACGTGTGCGTACTCAATGTCAGTTTTGAGTGATAACAGCAAAAATAAATCTGTGAATTATAGGGACATCTGGCGGCAAAATTGGTAAAACACGTGAAAAACTGGCTAGTGGGGAGATTTTTACTCTTAATTGGTTTCTAAAGGATTAAGAGACAATGGATGGAGAAGATTTGAATGAAAAAACAGGGACACTCTATTGAATTCTAATCAATGCGAGTGTTGACTAACTTGATGAAGGGAACCTGAATATTTTAAAATGGAACTATTTATGTTATAAGCATACAATTTTTAGAAAAACTGTTCCTGTTCTATGAAAAACGATTTTAATTGAAGTGTTTGGAGACTAATTGTATTTACATTTATAGATAATCATAAACTAGAAGAAGTTTGTTTATTTAATATAGCATCAGTAATTTTACTGAAGTAATTTTGTTGATTTTATCTTTTGGGCAACCTTAGGAACTAGATGTGATTTTAAGATTTGGATCTAAAGTTGAAAGTTTGCGAGTTTCACTTCATTTATACAAATAATCAACTTTTCCTTTACTAAAAGACAGCTTTTATCAAAATTTCTTAGGTCAAAATTTCTTAGGCCTATGAAGTCTAAAGATATTATTCATATTTTGCTGTAAGTAGTTTTAAAAAATTTTTGACCTACTTATGCAACATTTTAGGCGATATTTTCTACATGATTAAGTTTTTTTTTTTTTTTTTTTTTTTTTTTTTTTTTTTTTTTTTTTAAACTAACATCCCTTTGTCATACTTAAGCACCTTACCTGGTTGTCCTGAGACGCTATGCTACATCAGTTAGCAGATTTATCCTGGCATCTAAGTCATTTTACTTGTAACTAAAATTGCTATGGGCGCAGTGTACCGGACAGTGTCATATTACCTTTAAAAGCTGAACTGCTGTGAGCTAAAGTCAAGTAGCAGGTTATGGTATGCTCATCTAAGCTTTCTTACCAAAACTGCTTGAGAAGGCATTAAATGTCCCATAATCATAAAATTGCATTAAGAAGACCAGTAGTTGGCCTCTCTCTCTCTCTCTCTCTCTCTCTCTCTCTCTCTCTCTCTCTCTCTCTCTCTCTCTCCTGTGTGCGCACCTGTGGAGAAGAAAGTTCAGCAGGTAGCCTTGGTGAGACGTGCCGTCGCATTTGAGATTCCTAGCAAGGGCAAAAATTAATACACCTGTTGCAGGACCTTCAGTTGTATGATTCGGTATAGTTAGAATTTATGTGTATAGATAATGATATATATAATGTGTTTGTATATATATCATTATATATATACTGTATATATATATATATATATATATATATATATATATATATATATATATATATATATTATCTGTATATAAATGTGTTATATATATATATATATATATATATATATATATATATATATATATATATATATATATATATATATATAGAGAGAGAGAGAGAGAGAGAGAGAGAGAGAGAGAGAGAGAGAGAGAGAGAGAGAGAGAAAAATTAATGCTATTCCATATTAACATAAATTTCTCCTTGATAAATTCTGTTAAGAGAGGCTATTAGCAGAAATTTAGTTCAAAATATCATACAAACGTTTTATGTAACACGATAAAAATTTTTGTTTCTTCATCATCGGTACACTAGATTAGTATCTTCTATGTTGTTATTATAAATATTAATATCATAGTCGTTATTCTTATTTTAGTCAATAAAGGTAATGTTGTAGTACTAGTAGTAGTTGTAGTTGGTGCTGTTGTTATAAACTTCATACATAGCGGGTGTATAACCAAATTAGTCGGTGAGGGTCTTCCAGACCTATAAAATGGTAACTAATATGGAGGACCCATTGTCTATAGTTACCTGGAGACTTGTTTGGTTAATGAAGCTGATTTGATAAGCAGAATCGTGCCTTGGTTTTTGTTCTCTGGGTATAAGGGCCAAGATTAAATAGATGACTAAGAGAATGAAAATCCTGTTCGGTTTGACAAAAGGCTTTCTTTTTAGCAATTCTTTGGCTGTGTAGGAATATGAAAAAATGTGCCATAATAAACTGGAAATCATAAACGCTTATTGAAATGTATTCAGTGTATGAAAGGAAGATACGGCCATAAAATGCAAATCATCATCGTTATCATAAATGACTTACACTTTGAAGTCCATTGAAATAAAGACCAAAATTATATTTAGAAAGTCGGTTGCGAAGGATTTTGAAGTCTAGTAATAAATGTTGCGTTATATTCAAGAATTGTGACGATGTGATTTAAACCTGCTAGTAACTATAGTACAATATCCATGTTGTATTAACGACTGACTCAGTATTTTATTTCAGACCGATGATGAATACATTATTATTGAGAAGAGTTTGCTTTATTTAAGAATCTCGTCACGAAATTTTAGAAAATGTCATCTCAACAAATTAGAAAAATACCAAATTGCAAACAATATTACAAAATTATTATAATAATAATATTTACTTTAATTGTTGTAGTTATTGTTGTTGCTATAATGATTATTGACATTCATCAACTATAACTCTCCTTTTGAGAACGATAAAAAAAAGCTTACTAGCTCTTCTTCCTGGATCTAAGTATGAAGTAATTTTAGCTAGTTTGCGCATAGGTCACACAAAACTTACACATGGGTACTTTTTGTAAATTGTAAAGATTTTGAATGAGAGAGAGACTTAGTGAGAAAAGTTTTTTTACTTGTCTGTTTTCAAGATTTTAACTGTTTTAAGAATCATAGGATTTACAGAAAATATTTTGAATCCATATCTATCATAGATTTTTACCTCATAATCTTTTCATCCCTTATATTTACCACAATTTCATTATATTATTATTTTAGCATTATTATAAATATTTTTTTTTATTTTCGAATTTAATCGTGCCAGCTTTGCAATCATTAGGCTGGTAAATCTCCTCATTTCAAATAATGATAACTTACAACCTCCTTCCCCATACAAGTCAAAGGGGGAATGGGGAGGCTGGCGGCAGCATGATCCAGCCCCCAGCCTCTTCCATAACACCAGCATCACCTCAGAGGCTGACACAACCGCAACATGGATCTCATCCCACCCTAACACCCATTACGTACCTCCTACCCCTTTCTTTGCCTCCCTTTCTCATAACCACGATTATAATGATATCTCTCTCTCTCTCTCTCTCTCTCTCTCTCTCTCTCTCTCTCTCTCTCTCTCTCTCTCTCTCTCTCTCGGTGGCAGAGCAATGTCAGCTCATATAACAAAACGTAATTTCTTTCTATCTATCAAACAAACATACTCGCGCATATGTACTAAACGGTACCGTCGTATCCACGTGTGAGGCACGCGATTATGTATATGTTGGGTATCTTTTGCTGTTTGCTTTTTCTTTGTTGTTCTGTGTATTACGCTAATCGTCTATAATATATATATATATATATATATGTATGTATATATATATATATATATATATATATATATATATATATATATATATATATATATATATATGTATATATCTATATATATAGTACACAGTATATGACTCGAAGATATTTAGACATGAAGTACAGCAATCCTGAAACTACGTAAAGATAATTAGAAAATTCCGATTGAGAAAGGAGTTAGTCAGGGAGACCGTATCTCTCCTAAATTATTCGCAGCATGCCTAGGAAAAATTCTTAAGAATTTAGATTGGGAAAATGTATGATTTAACATTAATGGGGAATACCTTAACAGTTTAAGATTTGCAGATGGCATAGTTCTTTTTAGTGAATCATGGAAGGAATTGCAAAAGACGATAGAAAATTAGAATAAAGAAACAGAAATGTAGTACTGAAAGTTAATATGAGTAAAAGCAAGATAAAGCTTAATGAAAGAAAATGCAGAGACAACAAAACTAGGATTTTGGAAGAACCACTAGACATTGTTAATGAATATACATACTTAGGACAGACATTATTTGTTTCCCCAGGACACGAGACCGAAATTAAAAGAAGGATAAGCACGGGATAGAGAGCATTTGGTAAACAGAATGAGATTATGAAAAGTAAAATGCCACTCTCTCTCTAAAAAAAAATATTTAATCAGATGGTCCTACCAGTATTAACTTACAGTATGCATCAAAAACTTGGAGCCTTACTATAGCCTTAGAACTGAAGCTAGTTAAAAATCAAAGAGCTATGGAAAGAATAATGATGGGAATAACACTAAGAGACAAAATGATCACCATGGATGCGAGAGCAAACTAAAGTAGAGGATATTCTAACAACATGTAAAAAAAGAAATGGACATGCGCAGGGCATATAATGAGAATGACAGATAATAGATGGACAAGAAGAATAAAAGAATAGGTCTATAGAAATTGCAAACTAAGCAAGGGAAGGAAGATAAGACGATAGATTGATGAGCTAAGAAAATTTACTTGTATAGATTGACATAGAAAGACTATAAATAGACGCGTGTGGAAGAACATGTCTGAGGTCTTTGTCCTGCAGTGGTCCAGCAACGGTTGATATATATATATATATATTATATATATATATATATATATATATATATATATATATATATAATCTATATATGTATATATATATATATATATATATATATATATATATATATATATATATATATATATATGATGTATTTGAGAGAGAGAGAGAGAGAGAGAGAGAGAGAGAGAGAGAGAGAGAGAGAGAGAGAGAGAGAGAGAGAGAGAGAGAGAGAGATTGTAAAGTATTCAAGCATTACATATATAGGCATCCATAAATTGGGTTGCGTATTGGCCCCCTGCCTACTTGAAATGATTACATTGCTCTCTAACGAATGAGGTACCTGTAAAATATGTATTGAAATCAAGTTTACTTTGTTTTTGAAATCAAAAAGTTTAATCTTGCTTTCATAACAATGTCGTTGTCTTCATTGCTACTATATAAGCGGGGAGTAGATTCATAACTTTTTCTACTTCTATTGTGTTTGGAATAATTTCGAAAATATAATATTCGGATCACGGCTTTACGATGTCGTTATTGAAGAAAGAATGCGATTAGATACAAACTGATGGTCCTTCGTGTCAGACAGGAATCTTCTTCTTCTCCCAACGCATAAAAAAAGCCAGCTGCTATTTCGTCTCACCTTACCCTCCCGCTGTCATTAATGAAGGTATCTTTCGATAATCCTTTCGCAGCAGTTTCATCGTTAGTCTAGCTCTCTCTCTCTCTCTCTCTCTCTCTCTCTCTCTCTCTCTCTCTCTCTCTCTCTGAAACGGGTTTTTTTACTAACAAATTCTCCTGGGGTCGTTAAAGTGTTTGTTATAATAGGACATTTTCGGGGGTGGACCATAAAAAGACTGTAATTAGGTTCCTGCTTAATGGCTCTTGAGCAT
>NC_090732.1:38506713-38519213 GCF_036898095.1 Palaemon carinicauda | reverse complement strand
ACTGGAAGATTTTTCTGAGCTAACGTTTGAATGTGAAATGCTTTATTATAAAGCGATGGGATCAAGAGCTCGTTATCTGTTGTGTTTGTTCTCTTGCGAGAATCGTGATCATTTTGTTTACCATCGGTGGATAATTTCATCTCTGAGTTATGGGGGAGTATTACCTTAATTCGCATACTTTATGTTTATTGCTTTCATAGTTCATTTTCTGTGGAACTCTTTGATTCAACATAAAAGCTGTTGAACACTCGCTAACTTTACCTTATCATTTAGTGATTAATAGTCTTGAGTCATTTCTGACCATAATCTGTAATTTCCACAATTAGCCATTTTCTTCATTTCTTTATTTATTACCTCCTTATTTACTGTCTATCCCCAACTAGTTATAAGAAAAGCATCCAGCCAAGATAAAGACCCTTGAAGAACCGCTGTCATTGCGACATCAGTTTTTGATAAACGTGAGCAAACATTTTACCTTAATAACTGGTGTTTGGAGAATGTTGAACAGCCAGTATTTTCAATACCCAGTAATTACTTGATAAGAATTACGATTTATATCTTTCCTTTTCTATTGCAATTAGTGCAGTTGGTCTTCACATATTTTTCGTTTGTTTTGTAAGAGATTTTTTTTAAATATATATCCTACCTATCTTATAATCTAGTAGTAGGGATATTCTCTATTTATTTTATAAATGCGTTTTATTAATATCTTACACCTCTTCATATTAAGTTAACTTTATCTATATTTGTAATTTATATTGCATTTGCACAATTCTTCAGGGGAAGCTTGTCGAGAAAAGTATTATGATTTTATCAGCAACGTTCTGGACCTTGAAATCGTTCAATTTTGATATTTGTAATTTCCAAGTAAGTATACTAATAATAATAATAATAATAATAATAATAATAATAATAATAATAATTATTATTATTATTATTATTATTATTATTATTATTTGATTATTACTATTATTATTATCATTATTATTACTATTATTATTTTTATTATTCTTATTATTATCATTATCTCTGAGTGAGATAGTAAAGTAGCGGCCCTATCTTTTTGTTTTTATTTCTCCATCCTTCATAATTTAGTAATCTGGGAGAAGGCTTGAACCATCTAAACTTTAAGACTTTATTGGTTACGGCTTTTATCTTCTAAAAAAATAATCATATGAGGCGTGCTTCATCTTATAGTCACCTTAAGGTATTCTGAGTATATTTAACAGCTTTGCATAGATTAACTGTTTTCAGGATTAGCCGTAAGTGCCTTCATATATATTCGCATTTTCCTTAATTAGCAAGTTTAGCATTAGCATATCCTCATACCACATTCAGTAATGTGAAATTCGTTGGTTGCTGATTTTTTGTTTCTCTGTACCATCGGAATATGCTCTTTGTTTCATGCTTGGCCAGGACTCTTCTTCTTCGAGAGCTCTACAGGAATGAGCGACAGCTATTGTTTTCCCCACCACTGCCACCACCGCCACTTCAAGGGTCAACTGGGAGTCATTGTCGTGTAGCGCTATTTTTTTCTCTTTGCAAATAATGGGGAGAAAGATGAATCGCCTTTAAGGGCGCTGAGGGGAGAAAAAGTTATTTTCATTTTCTCGACAGGGTACGTCTTTGAACTGTTTCAAGAAAGGGAAACGGAAAACCTTTCTTATCGTCACAAGATGAGTTCATAAACAGTAGATAATGATGATCTTTGTGTTATGTGATTATTTCTTATTCATAATTTTCATTTTAAAGATGACTTTTGATTCTTCTTGCAAATGTTCAGTTTATTGAAAAGAGGAATACCTTTGCAAAAGAAGATTTTTCTTATTTTTTTCTTTGCAATGACCTTTCATTCGTTGATTTAATCTAGCTTTGTTCTGTAGCTTATTTGATGACTTTGTACGACAGTTCGGTGTTAAGTTAACTGAACGATTGTGTATTGAAGAACGTTTTTCAATTAACTTTTGAATCACTATTAAGATATAAACATTCTCTCTCTCTCTCTCTCTCTCTCTCTCTCTCTCTCTCTCTCTCTCTCTCTCTCTCTCTCTCTCTCTCTCTCTCTCTCTATATATATATATATATATATATATATATATATATATATATATATATATATATATATATATACTCCATAAATATATATACTCTATAAATACATATATATATACATGTACTCTATAAATACATACATATATATATATATGTATGTATATACATAGAAAATACATATATATATACATGTACTCTATAAATACATACATAGAATCACTATCAAAATATAAACTTCTCTCTCTCTCTCTCTCTCTCTCTCTCTCTCTCTCTCTCTCTCTCTCTCTCTCTCTCTCTCTCTCTCTCTCTCTCTCTCTCTCTCTCTCTCGCGAATCGAATCATCTTCATTCATCCTTAATCTATCCCCAATTACACTTAATCAGGGCTGTCTTGGCCAGACAACCTAATCCCCTTCGCGTCACGCCTTAATCAGCTCCTTCCAATTTTCTCCCGCCGTAGATATCGCCACCAAATTTTCAGGACAACCACACTTCCTATGGTGGATGCTTCCCAAAGGCTGGCGAGGATCATGATATCCTCATCAATAAGTCCTCGTGTAAACAGGTATACAGGGTTATTCAAGGAAAACTCACCTGAAAAAAAAAATCCTACTTGCACTGGTTAGTTTCATGAGCAAAGAGCTTATGACAATAGCTATATAGTTAAGTGGTTTGTGATCGTAGATAGTGATAAGGTCTCCAAATAATTACCGGTATATATTCTTAAAATTCATAGACTTCATTTCGAGGCCAGCCTTTCTTATTCGTGAAATCTTTAAAGGTCAATAACTATCGTTGTAATGAAGAAAGCTTTATATTAATACTGTTTTTCCCTGTTGGAGCTCTTGGGCTTATAGCATCTTACTTATTCCAATTAGGGTTGTAGCTTACCTAGTAATAATGATAATAATGATAATCAGACTGTCTTTGGCTTCTTTGGTAAATAAGTACTGCTAGAACTTACCTGCAAGGTGGGAATTAGAACCGCATTGCAATAAATCAGTGAATAAATAATCAAGAGAGATAATTTCCTCTTCAATAAATGACTCAGCTGAAATCGAAACCGTAAACACGGATGCGAAGAAAAGTCATGCGAGAGTGCCAGCTGATGTAGAGGAGTAAATCAGTAGGTAACAAGACCTTCAGCCCCCCCCCCCCCTCACTACCTTATACCATTACCCCCGTTCATCTTCAAAGTAAATTATCGGGCGTTATCTAAGCCGTCGTTTTTTTTCTTAAAGGTGCTGCTTAGGTGTTTGTTTTTTGTTGTGCCGTGAAAATAGGGTGGTTAGAGCCAGTTCTTTAATAGCTGTGAAAGGGGGAGGATAATGTGTATGTTTGTCAGTGAGACAGGTGAGAAGTTACGATGAAAATAAAGAATAAATAAAGATTTATAGCCAAAAAGACAGAATTATATATAGAATAAGTAAAAGCCAAACAATCTGTTATAAATTTCATTCTAATCAAGGAACAAACGTAGAATGCAAAGATGGTTTCACACCGTTTGGGTGAGGATTACCTCGTCGAAGCATTCCCATTTCTGATTAAAGTATATATTTCACTAAATATTATTCTAAGCAGAGCAGTGGACCGATAGAAAGGCCGGGTGGAAAATTATGATTTCACCATCTTCTTTCATTTGCAATGTCTTTTTGACATCAGGGAAAATCAAGGGCAACACCTGAACGCGAAAAACAAAATACCATAATACAATCAATAGTCGGAATTACGTGGTTTCGATGGATTCGAACGAAAAATTACACGTTTTGTTTTATGATAAGTCTACAATGTAAGTTCATGATTTTATTTGGCATATTTTGGTGTACATCTGTCAAATTGCCACCGTACCATAAAGGCTGGTATTTAGTCATTTCAATTAGTTACGGGGCGTTTTAAAAACGTATTTTGTTTAATGATATACGTGTTTTTCATTTCAATATTCAAATCTTCCCGAAAATGATAAATGAAGAGCGTCTGCTAAGAGGAAATGCTAAGAACATCTAAAAAATGAATATGTTTTGGTACAACATTTCTCATGGACGTACTTGGGAATTCTAGCATCATATAAATGTAATCAATAAAATTATATAGAAATTTAGAATACTAATCTCAGTCATAATACAGATTGATCAAACAATTTTTCCACGTTCCATCAACCGGAAAACGTCATTATGAGTTATGGCTGTTGGTCCAGGTAAATAAACATGAAAGTAGGATAAAACTGCCTTCAAGAGCCTGCGAGGTTATATAATGAACCACTTGTTTTCAAATTGACTGACGGCGTTTATTTATTCATCTAAAAAGAGGGGAAGTCAGAAGGTTTATTATTTTTCCCCTAGACCCAGAAAAAACCAGAACCCCCTTCACTCCCCCCTCCCTTACTGACCCGACTGGGGGTTCTTTATTTCACTTGGAGTCATGGGAAAGAAGGTTCAGTCCGATACCGAAGTTCAACGTTTTTAATAATCAAACATCATGGTTCCTAAGTGGATTTTCTTGTTTCAGGGGGAGCCTCAGAGAGTGGCCTTCGACGTAGGCTTGTCTCAGATAGGATTTTAGGCTTAATCCTAAGTTCGTGTGTGATTCGAGTTAGCATTTATTATGTATGCCTGGAAATAAAAACGTTCTGGCTGTGTGGAGCATGCGAAAGTTCATTCGAGCTGAGTTGAATTGCTAATTGAAATGGCTAGTGCTTAATCTGCATATTCTCTCTCTCTCTCTCTCTCTCTCTCTCTCTCTCTCTCTCTCTCTCTCTCTCTCTCTCTCTCTCTCTCTCCATTAAAACAAAGTATGTAATTACCTTCCTTTACGGGCAACCCCTCAAAAGAACACGTGATACCTCCATCATGAAAAACAATTTAAAAGGAATTAAAAGTTGTTTTCTTCCCCTTTTGGTTTTTTTTTCTTTCTAATAAATGTTGTATCTTGTATTAACATACATATATGTTAATCATGAATGCTTCGTCACTTGGCATAAATGAATAGGTTTTCTAGTACAAAAATGATTCCTAATTATTTATCATGATTCTTTATTTACAATCCCTCCTGTATAATAAAGAGCAAGTGTTTGGTTATATATATATATATATATATATATATATATATATATATATATATATATATATATATATATATATATATATATATATATATATATATATATTATGTATGTACAGTATACTGTTTATATATGAATATATATATATATATATATATATATATATATATATTATATATATATATATATATATAAGTATACTGTATATATATGTATATATATACATATATATATATATGCATATATATACATATATATATATATGTATATATATATTATATATATACATATTTATATATATTAATATATATATATATATATATATAATATATATATATATATATATATATATATATATTACATATATGTATATATATGTATATATATATATATATACATATATATATATATATATATATATATATATATATATATATATATATATATATATATATATATATATTTTCCGGTTACGTCCAATAGCATTGCCAGACGTATAACTCCAAGTCCCTCAGGTAGAGGGGAGAGTCTGGGAAAAGTTGAATCTGTGTGCATATCTATCTAAATATTTATCCGTCTCTTTGACGGTCGCGTACACTAGTTATAAATGATTAAGGTTTCTAAATCTTGATTTCTTATATTTTTATATCAATAGTTATATTTGTATATCTAACAAGCCCTGTCTTTGAATAGAGAGAGAACATCAGAGTACTGAATCAAAGATGAAAATCTGAGTTCTGAATCTTAAACATCAGAGGGAAAAGAAGTTATAGAATTGGTTAACTTTACCATTCAAAGTTTAAAAACAGAATTTGCAAAATATATTTTTCTTTCTTTGATGACTAAAACTTGTTTTTTTTTTAATTTTTTTTATTTGCACGATGATGCAATTTCGATCTCTGTCGCTTGATGGTATCGAATCCCAGCTTGATACAACCTAGTCCTTTCACTTAATCCTTCAAACCTGGAGATAAGTTTCGATTTCTCGATTCTTCAAATTACCTTAAAGAATGAAGGTATTCATGACTGAATAGGCATTTAAAGTGAATATGCATATGATAGTGTCTTGAATAAAGCTATTTGATGCAAATATTTCCCCCGCTCTGGAATAAATATCTTTAATTATGCTATTTGATGCAAATATTTCCCCACTATAGAATTAATAGTATCTTCGATAATGCTATTTGATGTAAATATATAACCACTATAGAATTAATAGTATCTTCAATAACGCTATTTGATGTAAATATATAACCACTATAGAATTAATAGTATCTTGAATTATACCCTTTGACGCATATATCTCCCAACTATCAAAATAAGAAAAACAACAAACAAACAAACAAACAATTCGCTAATAGTTTCATAGGCGACGCGTGTGAGTTCTTTTTTTTTCTTTCATTGTCGAGATAATGGAAGAGATCGATTTAAGTTGTCCTAATCTTTATTCCCCATTTTTATTCACCTTTCACAAAAATCCCGGCGACATTCTCTCGAGCGCTCTGCGGATACATAACGAGGCGAAGATGCTCCAGACGACACCAAGATATGATCTTGAAGGTCGGCTGCTTTGGAGATAAATGCTCCAGTGTCTCGCATATCTTTCATTCTTTATTTGCTTGTTTCTCTTTCTTTATTTAACGTCTTTTATTTCCATCTGAAGTGGGGAGTAGGAACGTAAAGGAGGTGAATTTGAGAAGGAAATAGATCGAAAAATAAATAATATTTTTTTCCTTGTTTCTTTTCCTCATTGGGCTATTTTCCTTGTTGGGGGCCACTGGGCTTATAGCATCCTGCTTTTCCAACTAGGGTTGTAGCTTAGCATTTTCATTTGAAGGCAGAAGATAAATGAGGTGAATCAATGGGTAATAAAATTTCTGCAACGGAGCAAATTTACGATAGAGAGAGAGAGAGAGAGAGAGAGAGAGAGAGAGAGAGAGAGTGTTTTTCATTGTTTATCTGAGTACTCGCGTTGCATCGAATGCTGAAATTGACAATTGAATAAATAACCATCGTTAGGCTTTACTGTTAGTCGCAACCAGTTTAGATTACCATGGAGTATTCTGTAAAATATTTTCCTTATTTACATCAAGGTTGGGATGCTCAATCTTTCGGATATACTGTTTTACTAATAAATTATGGATATAGAAAATGCGTCTTGTTTCTTACAAAGCCGTTTTTGTCTTGTTCTCCAGTATCTTAATAGATGATACATACTTCGGTCTAAGTGAATGTATTATAAGAACTGAATCCTTTGTAGGTATGTCTTTTACTTCTCCGTTATTTTGACTCATTCCTGAAATTGTTATAGAAAACAATTCAATTCAGGTATAAACAATGTCTGAAATTTATAAGCATTTTCTCATCATTATTAACTCCGATCTTTTCTCACGTAAACTTTAGTGCCTCTTGATATAAGCAAAAACAGAAATTGTATGATGCTAATTGACGGAAGATGCGAAGATTTCCGTGAATAATTCTCGCTTATCAATTTAATTCTTGTCGGAGGATGAGTCAATCTGTGATCCAATGGTCTATCTTGTTTCTCTTCCTCTTGTTTTTTAAGCTTTTATAGTATATATATGAAATATCTAATTTAATGCTGTTGCTGTTCTTAAAATATTTTATTTTGATTGTTCATTACATCTCTTGTAATTTATTTATTTTTTTTTGTTTCCTTTCATCACTGGGCTATTTTTCCATTTTGGAGCATCTTGCTTTTCAATTAGGTTTGTAGCATAGCTTGTAATAATAATAATAATAATAATAATAATAATAATAATAATAATAATAATAATAATAGTAAAACGTCGATTTTGGAAATATGTGCTTTAGAGAATCAATCCATCTTGCGTGTTTTTGCTGTTCTCTACCCCAGTATATCTCTTTTATTGTTCTTATCTCTCTTATTCTCCTTCTCTCTATAATAACAGCGATTTTTTCCCTTCCCCAAACCCTTGATAACAACATTGATTTGTTTAGGTTTAATCCTAAGATAGCAGAGCTTTACGGCACATGCTAAAATATACCTCAAGATGTAGTACCAGCATCTACATGAAATCTTACTTATCATCCTACTTTTTTATTGATTCAATCCCACTCGCTATCAAGGGTCAACTAAACAGGTTGACATTTTGATGGAGCATTTTCATACGAGCTAAATTTGCCTTCCTAAAGGTTTGCGTGAATTTTGTGTTGGCATCATTGACTTCATTCAAAAGAGTTGAATTTCTACATTTTGCTGTAACTAAGTCTTGTATTATTATTATTATTATTATTATTATTATTATTATTATTATTATTATTATTATTATTATTATAAGATAAGCTACAACCCTTGTTGGAAAAGCAGGATGCTACAAGCCCAAAGGCTCCGACAGGGAAAAATAGCCCAGTAAGGAAAGGAAACAAGGAAATAAATAAACTACAAGAGAAGTAATGAATAATCAAAATAGAATATTTCAAGAACAATAACATCATTAAATTAGTTCTTTCGTTTATAAACTAGATCTGTTCAAGAAAAGCCTTAAGAACGTTACATATTCCATATATGGAGAACATCGGCTTACAACCCTTTTCAACACCATGATGGTAAAATGCCCGAAAAAGAAACAAATCTGAAGTGAAGACAGACGAGCAATGATTATGCATGGTGTAACACAGAGGTTCGACCTTTCTTTTGACTTAATCGCTCGGCGGTTTGTGGTATGTTCTAACATCTTCATACTTTTCCTTGAAAAGGTTTTGCTTTGACAGTGGTTAAGAGCGAATCGCCCACCCAAGTGGATCTCTCTCTCTCTCTCTCTCTCTCTCTCTCTCTCTCTCTCTCTCTCTCATATTGTACCCACACAAATTCTTGGTTTCAAGAATAACAATATTATATCATTTCTTTGTAATATTATATTATTATCCCATTTCCATATGTTTTCTTCCCTCTTATCTATAGCATCTTTCAAGATTTTAATTATTCTGTAATGATGATAGTAGTAATTAAAAAAAATGATAATTATAATTTTAATAACTTCAATAATAATGATAATTTTAATGATTTCAAGTGATATTTTTAATAGTTTTAATGATTTCAAATAATAATTTTAATAATCTTTATGATTTCAAATCATAATTCTAATAATTTTCATAATAATTATAATAATAAAAAAAAAATAATAATAATAATAATAATGATAATAATAATAATAGTAATGATACTACTACTACTACTACTACTACTAATAATAATAATGTTAATAATTTTAGCGTTTCATTGTATCTGGAGAAAGTAATGAATACGTTCGGACGCTGTAAATGACGAACGCTACAAGGATATTAAACAAACTTTAGTCTCCCTTTCATTCTAAATCTTAGTAACAAAGATATCTTTTTATCCTTATATACAGTACAACAGAAGCCAAGAGATCCAGGGCTGACAGTGTCTGCTTAGAAGTTACGATATGCGATTTGTTATTGTTATGGATGTTATTTAAGAGGCATTTGTTAGAGGGTACTTAGGAGCACATTTAGTTGCGAAGCTTTACCAGATTTTCAAATATCATTTCATTTTTTAATATTTTTTTTAAGTAAAAATGTATTATTAATTTCTAATGTAAATATAATTTCGTGTTTTATGTAGCCCTGATGATGGGAATGGATTCCCGAAACGTTGGTGTCGAATAAATATGTAAGATGATCCTAAGTCTTCTTGCTGTCCTCTTCATCCTTAAACTTAAGCTTGCCAGAAGTGAAAATCTTACTAGTTATATATATATATATATATATATATATATACATGTGTGTGTGTGTGAGAGAAAGATATTAAGAATAACAGAAAGGGTCCCCAGAGATTGCAAAAGAAGCAGGGGAAGGAAGAGAGGACGATGGATTGGCGACTAAGAAAGTTTGCGGGTGTGGACTGGCATAAAAATACCATAAAAGGACTCGAGTGGAAGGACATGTCTTGAGGCCTTTGTTCTACAGTGAACTAGTAACATCTGATATATCTATAATCCTCATACGACTTGATCGTTTGAAGAGAGTGTTGCCAGTAGGGTTCGGCCAGGGCCCACTTCGGCTTTCTGGTTTTACGGCAAGGAGTGAGGTTGCTAGCCCCACGTCTGTGTCTGAACCCCTCGGCTGCCACACTATATTTGCATTCGTGTAGGGCTTTAACTGCATGTCTTTGCATATCGCATTCATACACTTCCACCTATCTATGAACATATAAATCCTCATCCATAAATATAAATACATTTATTAGTCTTTAAGATGTCATATGAAAATTATAATGCATTTAAAATGTGTTAAATTCGTATTCATCCGTCTTTATGTTATGAATGAAAACCGATTTGAGAATTTAATGATTTTAACTTGATAATTTTTTTTCTTCTAATTCCGTCAAACAAATATACATGGTTGAGTAGTGTCCGACGATTTTTAGTTATGACGTTGCTATCGACATATTAATGAATAAATTTTGACATTTATTATTTTATTCAGTCCGTGATTAGAATAGCGTGACAGTCAGTGTATAAATAATTCAGTCGAGCATTCAACACATCCATTGTGAACATAAATAGTCCATTTGTTTTTATGTTGACCAGGCCGACGTGAGTCTTTTTATAGTTTATATATGACATGTGTGTTTTTGACGTTGTTAATAGTTTATATAGGACATATCTGTTTTGACGCCGTTACTGTTTTTAGAATGATATATTGTTAATTTATTCTCGTCATTTATTTATTTCCTTATTTCCTTTCCTCACTGGGCTATTTTTCCCTGTTGGAGCCCTTGTGCTTATAGCATCTTGCTTTTCCAACTAGGGTTGTAGCTTGGCTAGTAATAATAATAATATTATGGAATGTCAGTGGGATATTCATCTCTGTTTACGCCAACAACGAGCAATTCGACGTTGACAGTTTAAAAAGTTCAATTTAGTTGGGCTGACAAGTAATGTACATAGCTTCGTTACAATATTTCAAATATGCGTGAATGATTATATTTTGTGAAAAGAAAAGGTTGGAAAAGAGGCCACGAAAAAGATTCTGATACTACTCCAGGGATGGGAACCTGCGCGCATATTGCCTTCTGGACCATCAAGTGAGCCCTTCTACGGCCTTTGATATAATATGTACAGTATGTGTAGTATAATTCTGCTTTGACTCTGAATAGTGTGTGTTTTAAATCATTCTACTGTATGTACACACATACAAATATGTACACACAGACAATAGGAAATTTGTGTTCAGTGATGTACCTCCCAGAGAATGGAAGAAATTTTTCCTTGAATTCAATGAATCATAACTCAATACGACTAGCAGTTTTTCCTTGTCAGCTACAACAGCTCTTGCAGCTGACAAGGAAAAACTGCTAGTTGCAGTGAGTGAGTGATTCAACGTATGATGGACGAGAGAGTTCCTGTTTTGTCTATCTCCTCACTGTGATCTATGTTAGTTTTAGATGAGTCAACAGGTTCCAGATTTTTGGCATAAAAATATTTTATTTGTGCTTACACTGATGAGTTTTGATTGTATAAAAAACAGCTTCCCTTAGGTAACCTTAACGCGAGGACAAGAGGAACAGAAATTTTAACAACTTCAATAAGCAATGTCACAAAGGAGGACTAAATTTTACTTCCTTACTATAATAATTTATGCACTGATGGTGTTCCAGCTATGATGGGTAAAAACTAGGGATTTATTGAACATCTCAAGAAAGCAAATAATTGATTTTTTTTTCAATGAAAAAAGCTAAGTTTGTTTAAACAGATACAATTTTTTACTGGGATGTTGCATTTTTATGAGATGTGATTGTTTAAAAAGTACCTACTTGCCAGTATAAAATATTTGAAAAGGTTATATTGTTGATATTTATAAGCTATCTTTTCCAAAAGATTAATATTTATTATTTATCACTTCAATACAAAGAACCTACTTGCTTAACTAAAGTAATTTGAAAATGACATGCTTTCGAAATTACTCATTTACTTACGGTAGTTTGAAAACTACCCAAACTTGAATGAAATATTTTGAAAATTGGTTTTCAGTATAATTCATTTACTGATTACTTGTATAAAAAGTACTTCATTCAAATATTAGAAATTGTAATGCTTTAGATTTTTATAAACCTGTCACTCTTTCTTTAGATTACTAATAAATAAATTACTATGAGGATAAAATAACCAACAAAATTCTATGCGGCCTTAAGGAGCATTGAGGAATTGAAAGATGGCCTTCATCCAAAAAAGGGTTCCCCACCCTTGTAGTACTCTCTCTCTCTCTCTCTCTCTCTCTCTCTCTCTCTCTCTCTCTATTAAGAGGAACAGTAAAAACGTTTCTTCAACCCTCTGCCTCCTCAGTGATTTGGGAATAAATATCTTTACAATTATAGCCATGCT
>NC_090732.1:38481713-38501713 GCF_036898095.1 Palaemon carinicauda | reverse complement strand
CGGAGGGTCCTTGATCCTCTCTCAAACTCGACCAAGATTTCCCGCGCTACCCCCCTATCTCGCTCCCGATAGTTACTACCCCCGCCGCCAGGATAATTCCTTCGGCCCGGATTAGGGCAGGTCACTGCTTATCCCGGGTCAGGACATCATTAAGTTCTTGGTCGTGAGATCCGAAGCATCTCACTCTCTCGTTTTAAATCTTTCGATCCTTTGGCGCGTTGTGTTCCCACGTGTTCCCAGTGTACGGACTTGTGTTTTTTCTGCGATAGTGCGTTTTCGCAAAGTGTCCTCAGTCCGTTTCCCTTGTGTTATCCAGGGTTTTCTGTAACTCGTTAGTGTTGACCTTCGTGTGCGAACGATGGAGAACGTGCGTCGTTGTCCTGGTCCTAGAGCAGGAAAGTCGTGTGGGGCTTTCCTCTCTAAACCAGAGGTGGACCCGCATTCCCTTTGTTCCACGTGCAGGGGTAAAGTTTGTTCCTCCTCGGACACATGTTCCGAGTGCGTGAGTTGGGACGGAATTCAGTGGGTACGTTATGGTACTAAGAAAAAGAAGTCATCTAAGCGTTCCCCAAAGAAAGTGAATGGCGTGTCTTCCTTACAGTCGGTCAGTGATCGGTCCGACGAAGCCTCGGCCTCTCCGTCTCCTTCGCAGAGGAGTGGCCAGCAAGCCCCCAGTGTAATTGTGACCCATAGTGTCCTCCCAAGTGAACCCAGTGTGACGGAGGAACCAAGGGCTGGCCCCTCGGGAGTAAACGGAAGGGCCGCGAGTGTTTCGGGCGGATCGGGCCACGTGGCAGGGGAGCACGCTTCCTCGGAAGACCCGGTATGGGGCAGTGTGGCGTTCTCGGTCTCCCCCCCGCCCTCGTGGGCCGGTGCGTCGGGTTCCCCCCCGCCAGAAGAGAACCACTCGAGAATTCGTCGCCCGAGTAGCGACTCCTTCGGTTGGAAGTTACCGAAGACTCCAGGGAGGTCTCCGCTGAGGATGGACGTATCCCTGGGTCCATGGCCTTCTAGTAGGGACAGAGTGGTCTCAGTACCCTCGGTATCCACGGCAGTTCCCGAGGACTTTCTCCAGCACCCTGTCTCGGACGGTCGGCGGCAAAGGGCCTCCCCTGCGCATCACTCTAGCAGTCGTTACGGGAAGAACGTGGCACCCTCGGACTCTTCGGAAGAAGGCTCATCCTCCGAGGGAGAACGCAGGGAAAGACGGCACCGTAAGAGAGCGCGGACCGATAGCGATCGTTCTCGCTCTAGGTCGAGGTCGCGGCACAGTAGGAGGCGACCACGCTCTCACTCCCGTAGGTACAAGAGGGAGGTCTCTCCCGGCGGCGGCGAATGGTTTTACGTGCCCCCAGGAGAGTCCAAGAAGCACCGCTCGCCAGACTCTCGGTCCAGTGATCGAGCCTCCAAGTTGTCACTGCCTACATACAACTTGGAACCGCTCGACCGGCCACGCAAGAAGGACCTCACTCTCAGGCACAAGTCCTCGAGGCCTTCGGTTCACCCCACCCGTCGGGAGGAAGCGCGCTTCCGAGAAGACAGCCCGACCGAACCAGCCCAACCGGGTCGGACGACGAGTGGGAAGGACCGGTTGCCGGGTTCGGGTCTTCCCACCGGGACCGTGTCCTCCGCGTCCAGAGCCTTGGCCCAGTCGAAAGGCCTCCCGGGGTCGGTGGCACCCGCCACACGGCGAGACCCGACCGTGTACGGTGCGCCCTACGGTTGCGGGACGCCCTTCCTGGGACCTAGTAGGGAGAGGCCAGTCTACCTCCCAAGCACGGCTCCCCCCAGCCAAGCCGATACCCTCGGTCGACGGAGGCGAGGTTTCCCCGTCGGAGGACTCCGCCTACAGAAGGGTGGTAGCCCGCATCAGGAGGACCCATGGGATTCCTGAACCCGAGGCGCCGAAGGTCAATACCTGGAGGTCGAGCCTCTTGAGGTACACACATCGGGACGTCCTTCCGAAGTCCTCTCTGGCCCTGCCCCTCGCCCCAGACCTAGTACTCGGCCATGAGTACATAGATAACTTGGTGGCCAGCACTGCGGAGGCCCCCAGGTCCCAGAGTTCCTCCAAACTCCTCCAGGGTCTGAAACTACAGGCCAAAATTTATATCCCAGAAGGACGCCGCCCGGGCCCTTGTAGAGTGGACTCAGCCGTGGATGTCCTAGGACAAGGCGGCTCGGACGAAAAGGCCAGCTCAGCCCCTGTGTCCTTCTCGGCTTCTGAAGCAGGCATGATGGAGGAGATGTCGAGGGACATGATTAACGTCTCTTCATGGCTGGACTGGTGGGCCTCCACGTTAGTGAATGTACAGGCCTCCACAGACCCCGACGACCCGGAACAACAGAGTCTCCTGTCGGACATTATCACTTCCGGGGGGGAAAGCGCTCAAATTTATGGCATACCAGGCTCTCTCCCTGACGGCCAACTGGGTCCTCCGGAAGAGGGACACAGTGCTTTCCAGGGTAGCAAGGAAAATCCCAGACAGACAGGCGCGAGTCATTCGCACCCTACCCCTAGGAGGAGAGTCCCTGTTTCCTTTGAAGGAATTGGAAGAACTGGTGGAGAAGGTGTCCAAGAGGAGAGAAGTCAACGTCCCTAAGCAATCATCCTCCAGGAGACCTCCGTATAAGAGGTCAGTCTCGGATAGGACCGTGACCCCTCAAGCTGTTCCCAGCTCTTCAAGGAGGGACGCCCACTCCTCTTCCTGGTCATCATCTCCTCAGCCCTCCCGCAGGGGAACTACAACTTCTGCCAACTCCTTCAGGTCGGGTTACTCCGCCTCGAAGAGGGGCAGATCAGGCCGCCCCTCTAGGAGAAGGTAGAGGGAGAGGCCCCCTACTCCCGCCCAAGCCTCGGGTTGGGGGATGCCTCAGACCCCATTGGCAAGCATGGAAAACGTATGGGGCGGATGCTTGGACGGTGTCCGTCCTGAAAGAAGGCTACAGGATCCCCTTCATAGCGGACTCACCCCCTCTGATCCCAGCCACCCAAACAGAATGGTTAGCTCCCAGGGACCCGTTGAAAAGGACTACCCTACAAAAAGAAGTTTCCTCCATGTTGGAAAAGGGAGCCATGGAAGAAGTCCTTCTCCCAGGGCCAGGCTTCTACAGCCGCCTGTTCCTGGTGGAGAAAGCAACGGGGGGGTGGAGACCGGTGATAGACCTGTCGGCCCTCAACAGGTTCGTCAAGAAGACGGACTTCAAGATGGACACCCCAAAATCCGTCCTGATGTCCTTGAGGGAGAAAGGTTTTATGATGACGGTCGACCTCAAGGATGCGTACTTCCAAATTCCAGTCCACCCGTCGAGTCGGAAGTTCCTCCGGGTAAAATGGGGCTCCCAGATCCTGCAGTTCCGGACCCTCTGCTTCGGACTGTCGACGGCCCCTCAGGTGTTCACGAGGGTCTTCGCGACAGTCTCAGTATGGGCTCACGAACGAGGTATCCGCCTCATCAGGTACCTGGACGACTGGTTGCTCCTTTCCAGTTCAAAGGCCCTCTTGGAAGAACAAGGAAAGGACCTCCTCCGTTTCTGCAGGAGTCTGGGAGTCATTATCAACCTGGAGAAATCGAACCTAACGCCGTCCAACAAAATGGGGTACTTGGGGATGACGTTGGACACCGTGCAGGGGAAGGCCTTCCCCTCGGAAGACAGGATACAGAACCTCGTCAAGATCATTCAGCCGTTCCTGTCGGGGCTTCCCAGGAAAGCGAAAGACTGGCAGAGGCTGATAGGCCATCTGGTCTCATTAGAGAAGCTAGTTCCCCAAGGGAAGTTACGACTCAGACCCGTACAATGGAACCTCAAGGCTCTATGGTCCCAGACAGGCTCTCAGAAAACATCGATCCCAGTCCTTCCGCACATGGAAACAGCCTTGAAATGGTGGAGATGCCGGTCGAACTCCCTCAAGGGGATGCCCCTCGGGTCCTGTCCTCGCGAGTTTCTCCTGTTCACGGACGCCTCCAGCCTAGGGTGGGGAGCCCACCTGCGGGAGGAAACAGCAAGCGGGACCTGGTCAGAGACCGAAAAGCATCACCACATCAACGTCCTAGAGCTAAAAGCAGTACAAAAGGCATGTCTGCACTTTGCAAGTCGGTTGAAGGGAAACACCGTGGCCCTAATGTGCGACAACGCCACGGTGGTAGCCTACATCAAGAAACAAGGGGGCATGAAGTCGAAGGAACTGTGCGACCTCACTGTAGACATCTTGCACTGGGCGGACGAACACCAGGTAACACTGCTAGCAAGGTTCATCCCCGGGAAAAAGAACGTGCTAGCCGACGGCCTCAGCAGGGTAGGTCAGATAGTAGGGACGGAATGGTCCCTACAACCAGCGGTAGCCAGACTCATCCTTCAACGCTGGGGCTCCCCGGTGATAGACCTATTCGCAACAAAACTCAACGCCAAGTTACCGGTTTATTGCTCCCCGGTACCAGACGAAGGAGTAGCCCTAGAAGACGCCTTCCAGCACAGGTGGGACAACCTGGACGTTTATGCCTTTCCCCCCTTCACGCTGCTAAGACAAGTGCTCAACAGAGTAAGAACCGCCCAAAACCTAAAGATGACTTTGGTAGCGCCCTGGTGGCCGGAGAGAGAGTGGTTCGCGGATCTGAAAGACCTGGCAAGCCATCCGCCATGGCCTCTGCCCCCCAGGTCAGATCTACTGAGTCAACCGCACTTCCTCAGGTTCCACGACAACCCTCTCTCTCTTCGCCTTCACGCCTGGAGACTATCGAGCGACTCCTGAGGAAGGAGGGGTTCTCCTCCTCCACAGCTAAGAGGATGTCCCTATATCTAAGAAAATCCTCTACCGTAGTCTACCAGGCGAAGTGGGCCGCCTTTACGAAATGGTGCGCGACAAAACAAATAAGACCTCTCGAAGCCTCGGTCCCTGACATAGCTGATTTTCTAGTGTATCTTAGGGATAAAATAGGAATGTCAATCCCAGCTATTAAAGGAGTGCGAGCAGCCTTAGGCCAAGTCTTTCTCCTGAAAGGCATCGACCTAGGGACATCAAGACACATAGGGATGCTGATTAGAAGTTTTGAACAATCCTGCCCTCCCCAAGCCAGGAGAGTGCCTAGATGGGACCTGGCCAAGGTCCTGAAAATGTTGTGTCTTCCTCCCTTTGAACCGCTCAGAGATATCGGGGACAAAGATCTCACCCTCAAGACAGTCTTCTTGCTAGCCTTAGCTTCGGCTAAGAGGGTAGGTGAGATCCACGGTCTCTCCTACGACGTGGCACACTCCAAAGGGTGGAAGGAGGTATCTTTCAAGTTCGTACCCTCCTTTGTAGCTAAAACTCAGAACCCAGCAGTCTGGGACCCGAGATTCGAAGGTTTCTCTGTTCCGGCCATTCCCAAGACAGGTAATACGGACGACCTGAAGTTATGCCCGGTCAGGACGATCAGGAAGTACCTGGAAAGGACGGCCCATCTCCGTCCAGGTGCCAAGAACCTCTTCGTCTCTTCAGGCGTTAATAAGAAGCAAGTGTCCAAGAACACTATTTCCTTCTGGCTGAGACAAGTCATCACTAGGGCTTATGAAGAAGACAAGGTGGCGGTACCAGGCACTCCCCGTCCCCATGACATCAGAGGCCTGAGCACGTCCTTGGCCTTTGAGAGAAATATGGCAGTGGACCAGATCCTGCAGGCCGGCACTTGGTCACACCAGTCGACCTTCACGGCCCACTACCTCAAAGACTACTCAAGAAAGTCTTTGGATGGATTCTCCATTGGGACAGTCATCGCCGCCCTCCAAGCTGTGTAGTGGCAGGCTGGAAGACGTCCCCAACAAGTGAATAGACTCATCCGTACTTCTTCAGGAGAAGATTCAGTAGAGAACAGGTCAAGAGGTAAGACTTAAATTATAAGCGTAAGTTTTCCACTGCTACCCCCTATCCGCTCTCTGTACCCCCGCATTACGTAGCCCTCCGGGCACCATGTGCCTAACCAAGTGGCAGAATGGCTCTCCCGCCTCCTAAAGTGTAAGTCTCCGAAGAGGTAATTCGAGGTAAAGTATTCGTGTCGGAACAAATGAAAAATTTTAAGTAATTTTTATTTTTCCTAACATACTTACCGAGAATTACCTCTGAGTAATGGCCCTCCCTTCCGTCCCCGAGTGCCATTCTTCCATTGCCAAGTCGGGCTTAACGGAGAACTTAATGATGTCCTGACCCGGGAAAAGCAGTGACCTGCCCTAATCCGGGCCGAAGGAATTATCCTGGCGGCGGGGGTAGTAACTATCGGGAGCGAGATAGGGGGGTAGCGCGGGAAATCTTGGTCGAGTTTGAGAGAGGATCAAGGACCCTCCGAAGAGGTAATTCTCGGTAAGTATGTTAGGAAAAATAAAAATTACTTAAAATTTTTCATATATATATATATATATATATATATATATATATATATATATATATATATATATATATATATATATATGTGTGTGTATATGTATATATATATGAAAAATATATGTTATTATTGTTACTGTTTCTAAATCATTGTATTTTAATTGTGTATTTCTTCTCTTGTAATTTATTTATTTCCCCGTTTCCCTTCCTCACTTGGCTATTATTTCCGTGTTGGAGTCCTTGGGCTTATAGCATCTTGCTTTTCTAATCAGAGTTGTAGCTTGGCTACTACTACTACTACTACTACTACTACTACTACTACTACTACTACTACTAATAATAATAATAATAATAATAATAATAATAATAATAATATCTTTCTTTGGTAAAGAAGAGCATAAAATTTGGTCCGTGCATAAAACTTTGATCTATTTGTGGTTGTCTTTCCCACAGACATTTTTTTATCTGGCAGACATTCGAGAAGACGATTTCATTTACTTCAAGTGAAGTTTTTTTTTTCATGCTCAATATCTTCTCTCTGATAAAACTGCTTGTTTGTTTTCTTTTTTTCTTCAAGTTAGTCATCTTCAGTTCCATTGCAGCTGTCCCTGTCACTTAGCTGGTTGCTAACATATTGGTTTTCATATCGTTTTACTTCTTCTGATTTACAATATTATTATTTTATGTTGATTGATGCTTATATACTGTTTTTACTAGTTTCCCCTAGTCAAACCGGTCAGTTTTATGACTTACGTGTATTACAGTTATTTTCCAACAGCACGTTCATTTCAGGCATAGCATATCTCTTCTATTTATTATTATTATTATTATTATTATTATTATTATTATTATTATTATTATTATTATTATTATGATAATGGTAATTATTATTATTATTATTATTATTATTATTATTATTATTATTATTATTATTATTATTATTATTATGGATTGAGCAACACATGATCCACTTTTGGTCTCTGATCTTTCTATATTATCCAAGGTTTCCTCCTGCCAGAACGTTTAAGATTCCATTTAATTCTTCTTGAACTTGTCACGAATAGCTAACAGCACCTGCATATTATATTTCAAATTTCACAATCGATTTTCCATTGTTCACCAATGATGTGACAACAATGTCTAATTCATATCATACTTGTAGAGTTTTCCTGGATACGATTTTTTTTCCGCTACTCTTTTTAATTTCGTCCAAAAACATTTATCAAATATGTCTTATAAAGATTCGCTCATATTTACTCTTTAGTTGCCATTTACCCTTTTCATTTTTTTTTTTCAATCCCCAGTGTGAGTCAGTTGTTATGCTCCGTTGGTTAAACAAGTGCCAACTGTAGTCACAATGGGTCACACGAAACCTGAAAAGACTCCAAACTTTTAGGACAAGTTTCACTCTAAATTCGGCATGAAAGATTTGTTCTGCATTCTTCAAAATTCTTTTTATAATATCATAAGCATATGTTTGGATCAAATTAGTTTCTTGTAACATAACCTGTTTCTATGACGCTGTGTAAAATCTACAGATACCTTATACAGACTTTCCTCTCTCATAGATATTGTGTTATGATTAAATAAAGGGCCTGTCAACCTTTCATTGTAAATTACATCCTCTGACCTTTCCCAAACTAATAAGCTAGTTTTGCACACAAAGGATTCAATTCAATGACATTCTGGAAAAAAAATATCGAAGAGATCCATGTCATAATGATTGTTAAAAGTATAAAGGCTTATGACTAAAGAAATTCCAAGACATACGTCAGTGTGATCGGGTATGTAACACCTTTAATACTAAAGCTTGTAACCGGGAAGCTGCCAGTGGAATGTCCGTTTCATGCTTTATCCGTTTCCATCTTGTATTTCAGAAAATTTTGTCAACATTTTCTATAGATGCCATCGTATATAAAATAACAACATTAATTCCACTTCATTTGGATTTTTCACCATTCGCACTACAGAAGCTACTTCTATCACTGGATCCTACGGAAGGTAATTTTTTCCAGTAGTCCTGTCTCTGTCAGCTTCATTAATTTTCGTATGAATTTGTTTAATGTTCTGCAATTGTTTTCGATTATCCAAACAGGACTAAGACCATCGAAAGAGAGAAGGATTTATTGTTAAAAATATTAGTTGTTACCAAGACATGTTCCCATCCATTAAACTCGAGTAACCCTTTTCTCCTTCCTTTGTCACATAGTAAGTGAAAATTGAAGGAAATTACTTGCCATCAGTTGAATACGGCAATTTTCTTTCATATGATATAGCAATTACCATTTAATAAACTCTTCGACACAGACACAGAAATGTTCTGGATCTACAACATCTACCCATGATTCCAGTAGCAGACATTTGAAATTCCTCTGAAACTTGCTATCATTTTTATTGCAATGATGATCACTAATACTATGTAATAAAGGTATTTTATTTCTAATGATACGAATCAGAAATGTAATTTGGCAGCAATTCATTTCATGATTATAGACTTCAATCGGTGGTTAAGAGACGCTTCCGGATTGCTGTGGTCCAAGCCCCGATCTCTTTCGTTCAAAATCATTTTAACAAAGTGAAAGTGACTACAAGAAATCTAACGAAGTTAAAGAAAATTGGGAATAAAATTATAGTGACTTTCATTTTTTCCTCCAATGTTTTTCTTTTTTTTTACTTCAGTTATTCTTTCTTTCCTGTAATGTAATACTACTTCAAATAGTTGTATCATAATCTCCTATAATCACGGCAGATGTGGGTTTTCTAAAGACTAAAATTGTACATGAGTTATACATACTTTCGAATTTATCTCTTGTTTAGTGAGGTTATAAAGGTTTATTCACAGTATGGGATTTCTTTCCTAAAAGTAAATATCCAGATAACCAACGATAACGAGGGAATACATGGGCATGATCATGAAATATGTTAACAATTTTAAATAAAGGCTTTGAATGGTAGACCGGGTTATAGCTTGTATTCACCAAGAAATATTTTTCTGTTATTTGAAGCTACAATTGAAAGGATAGCTGAGAAAATAACCATCACTTTAAGATTATCTGCCAAAGCTAAGAAAATGAAATATCAATCCTTCTGTTAAAATCAAAGAAATTTTAGCTATTTTGAACTTACATCGGATTCCAAATATTTTCCTATAAATATACCTGAATGTGGGGAATATAACACTTTTTATGAAACATGATAAGCCTCCCCTTTACCCTCGTCTAAGAGCCATTGAATATTCATGAAACGTATTGCACAGCAACGTCAATTCAACTATTCACACTTCGTTTGCGAAGAAGGATAACGAATCCCTTGAATGCTGATCCTTTTTTATCCTCTCGTCGTTTTTTTATAGAATCCTGGCCACCTGTTGCGAGCTGGCGAGGCTCCTCTGAGCACAGGTAGCAGCAGCATCAGTATCAAAAGCTGTAGTAATAAAAAGGCCAGGAAAAGAATATTTTTAGCAGCAGCAGCAGCAGCAGCAGCAGTAGTAGTAGTAGTAGTAGTAGTAGTAGTAGTAGTAGTAGTAGTAGTAATAAACGGTAAAGGCTTGGGTTGAAGATTAGCAAGGTGGTCCAGAAAAAAATCTTGAGAAGAACAGATGACCTTTTCCCTTATCCTACTGGACTTCTCTCGGTGGTCATGCGTCCCTCCCTCTTCTGTAAGAGCCTGGCCAGCACCATCATCCGCGATTATAACAGCCTAACCATTAATCTCCCTCCTTTATAAATCTTAGGACTACGTGATTCTATGGCACCCAACACATAGAAAAAAATATGGAGAACCCTTCATTTAGGTACAGTTGGGAGGTTCTCAGTGGTGATATTCAGCCACTCGTAGGGAATTATTAAGTTTTTTCTTAGACATTTCACCTTCTCCGTCCTTCCATTTCGACAAGGGGTGAGCCTTTTAGGTTAATAATTAGAAAAAATACAATGCTGAGAAATGTATAGACCATTCCAGAGACACAGTAGGCTACCGAAGATATGTTATCATTTTAGATTCCCTTTCCATTTCAATCACTTTCTATTGATAATGATTAGTTATCAAGATACCTTAGTCCACCTGTTGTTGAGTCCAAGAAAAAAACTGCTGGGAAAAAAATTAAATGCGAAAAAAGTGAAC
The DNA here is from genome assembly GCF_036898095.1 of Palaemon carinicauda. Taxonomy (NCBI): domain Eukaryota; kingdom Metazoa; phylum Arthropoda; class Malacostraca; order Decapoda; family Palaemonidae; genus Palaemon; species Palaemon carinicauda. The sequence goes on along the minus strand of NC_090732.1, from coordinate 38,491,239 downwards.
TGAAAATTGAAATCACCAATCTCTCTCTCTCTCTCTCTCTCTCTCTCTCTCTCTCTCTCTCTCTCTCTCTCTCTCTCTCTCTCTCCTTATCAATGACCTTATCAGCGAACATTTTTGCATTATACATTTTACTTAAATAATAAAAAGTATCTGTTTGTGAGCTTGTTCATAATTTTATCAGTCTACATAGTTAATTATTTTAGCCATTCTAATGAGGTAATATATCTCTATTCTGAATTTAGCACATTTCAGGATAGTTTATTTTTTTACTCTGTACCAAGTAGTGGCCAGGGACGTCACCAAGAGAGAGAGAGAGAGAGAGAGAGAGAGAGAGAGAGAGAGAGATGTTTAGTATGCAGCTTTCAGAATTTGAATTTATTTCATTCTGAAATAAATACTTGCATACAAAAAGGAGAACACATCGTGTAGCCACTATCAGGTAAGATAAGGCCAGATGTATATATATATATATATATATATAAATTATATATATGTACTGTATATATACACACACACATATATATATATATATATATATACACATCATGTTTCATTATTTCACGCATAAAGACGATCCGTCATGACGCTGAAAAGAGATTGTGTTTGCCAAGGATCAAGACGATGCTCTCTGTAATGTGTACCTACAGCATGAAATTACCTATTCTATGGGGAGTGTAATTGAATTACTCCTCATCAGAGACGATTAGTTACATCCAGATAGTAGTTTGTGGGAAATTGTCTGGAATTAATTGGATATCGTCAGCCGCATTCCTGGAGGGTCGAGTCATAGCCCAACTGACATAGTATTTGGGGACCAGAGAATGTGGTTCGCTCGTCTGAATGATTCCTGATCGCTTCATTCTTAAAAGTCATAATTGGAATTTAATTCCACGAGAGCCAGTATTTGAATTGAGGTGATTATTATGAGCCTCATCGCTCTGGTATATGATTTAAGCAAAATAAAGATACCTTTGCAATAATCCCGGAGTATTTGTTGCTTTGCTGTGCCTCTTTCTTGATGTAAACTATGTCCTCAAAATAATGCCAGACACTGGTGAGAATGGAATCATTCTCTTATATTTCGGTAGATTTCTAGTTCGGCGTATGCTATGTATGGAAATCAGGCTATTCATTTGAAAAAGTAACCAGTAACTAAGCTGTATGTACTTTGTATATTTATTATACAGAACTAAATACTAACATTTCCAGTATGGTGTCAGTGGAAAAAAAAATATTCTTTATTCTCCACAATGCAGTTGAATTTTATTCCATTGTGCAATTTATAACTATTTGCAACAGATTTAGGCAAATTTCTTTAGCTTTTTTTTGGGGGGGATGCCAATTGATGTTTTTTTTACTGGAATTCATCAATACAACATACAAGATATTGCTAAATATTTAACGTCGTCAGAGAAGATTTGCAATCGTCTTTTTAATTTTCTTGGTTATTTTATGAAATGGATCTCGGTAGAAAACCATCAATAAAAAGGAAAAACCAGATTTCTCCAACTAGGAAAAACCTAGGTACCACCTAGCTCCTTAGAAACCGAGGTTAACTAGCATTCCTCCATCTATATCTAAGTTATTGTTTGTAATTAGGATGTTAAGTGGAGCACAACACTATTATATATACAGTATATATATATATATATATATATATGTATATATATATATATATATATATACACGTATGTATATACTTATATGTATATTAATATACATATATATATGTGTATATATATGTATATATACATATATATATATATAATATATCAATATATATATATATATATAGAGAGAGAGAGAGAGAGAGAGAGAGAGAGAGAGAGAGAGAGAAGAGTGAAGATCTTAACCTTGATATCGAAGCGTTTAAAGGAGGTTTCTTCCGGACACCATCAATAATCCAATTCAGGTTTCCTCCTCCTCCTTCAAAGCACAGGATGCTGGTGTGCTTAAGTAAAGAAGCTGAGAGATAAGAGAAGCATTCACGAGTCAGTATCTCGAACCAGATAACAGAGTATATTCAGTGTGTGAACATCCGACCGAGATCATGAAGCTTCTTGTTGTTTGTCCCAAGTATCAAGAATGATTCATGTCAATGAGTGATGTTTCAATGCAGTGCTGATAAGCAGCCATATTCTGCTCTACTTGCAATATGAGAGAGAGAGAGAGAGAGAGAGGAGAGAGAGAGAGAGAGAGAGAGAGAATCTCAGTGATGGGCTTTGGTGATTTCAAGTTCGATGCAATTATATCCTCCATTAATTATGTTACTTTTTTCGGGGGGTGGTGCTACCAGGTTTGGTACCTGGTTATATGCAGAATTATAATAAAATATGACGTTTACGAAAAATTTACTGTTTCTTGGTGGTCACAAAATAATCGAAAAGTGAAAATTTTAACTTTTAGTGTAGATTTTAAATCCAAGATTTCATCATCATTATTTTAAAATCAAGTCTTATTGAAGGTTATACGTATCTCCGTTTAATTATTATTATGTCGGTTGGATCCCGACGATATGCGTTTCGTATTGTTAAAAAGAAATACTGTATTTCCCTTTTTTTTCGTTTATTAAGATTCATTATTTATTCACAAGTATGCTATGATGCTTCCAGATTTAAATTGGAATTCTAGAATTTAGTAGTATCAATTATTTTCATAGCATCCATGTTTATAAATCAAAACCCTCTTTATGAGGCAGTTACCTACAAGAAAATTATCCTCTTTAGATTCTATTTTCTGTACAAAACTGACCTTGGTGATGGATGCTGTGGAGATGGGTATAGTGTAGGGGTCATTGATTGGACGGTGTGGAAGTCCTTTATTAGCGCTGATTACAGCCCAGTCACTGGAAAGTTAGAGAGTGAACTTAATAGCCCCGTCTGGGAATATAGCCTTAGTAGCCGGTGTTGCCAGATCTGGGAATTTATCCCTAGATTTGGGAATTTTGAAGAAGAAACAAAGGAGTAAACCTTTATATTGTTGCAGTTAGTTTACTTGCAATTATGTGAAGTAAATTAGTAAAGCCTACATGTTCAGAAGAAAATATATGTGTGGAAATGGGGATTTTTGTGTTGTTTTGGGGATTTTTTTATCATGAGTTGTGGGGATTTTTAGACTAACCCAACTGGCAACACTTAGTAGCTATTCATAGCTTGAGCCAGAGGGAGGCCTCGTCTCCGTTTTCAATTTTTGGGTGAGATTATGATCGTTGGCTGCGTAACAAGTGAATCTTAATTACGGTCCGGAGGAAGGATTGATAGTTAACGAGACTGATCATGTGTGTTTTCGGGTTATAAATTGTTTGGGAAGATCTACTATTATTCATGCTATCATAATTTTGTAGGTTTTCCGAGGGTTAAGTGATAGATAGTGATGGATGAGGCCCTTTCATAATTACAATCTAAAGAAGTTTCAAGATTTATGACATTTTTTAATGAACATATTTTTTTTTTTTCAAATTGTTATTCAATTTGTTATCCTTTTTATATTATTTCTCCTCCTCCATCTTCTTCTTGTATTTCTCCAAACATTTTTCTGCAACTTCAATCATAGGAGTATATTATGTCTTTTTGAGATCATATATCTATGTTGACCAATTTTCAAAATTTGCAATCACTATTGAAAACTGATATACTCTTTACCAATCAGTAATTTTACTGGGGAAATTACTTGCATTCCTTATTTTATGGATGTTGTAATGACTTCATACCCCTCTTGTAATGTTAACAAAAGCCATGGAAAACGTTTTTATGCATTATAACATATCCGAATGAACTGTTCGAGGCATTAATAACAAAGTGTTTGTTTACTTTTATAAAAAAATAACGATATAAAAGAATATTTAATTGTATATTTAGAAATCACGAAAATGGAACTATGGTAAGATTAGTTAAACGTATGTCCTTTAAAATTAAAGTTATTTGTATTTGCTAAGATTTATTTGTAAAAAGTTGCTTTTCAATTAAAAGAATAGTAGTTTGTGGTAAGTAATTCGGTAAAGGAAACGGACTAGAATATAAAAACGAAGCTATTTTGTTAATGCAAGGTTTGAATACATAAATCAACAATGAATAATTTCTAAAATTGCTTTGGAATGTTCTACAGATAAATTATTTTACAGTGTGAAATTACTTTCAGAAAAGGTTAGTATATTATTTGTTCAATTTCAGAAATTCTATTAAGACCTATTGTACATGAGTATGTAACTGAATAATTATGGTTATTAGTATGTTAGCCTGCATATTTATTTAATTTTGATTTATTGCAAATTGAAAAATACATATGCAAGTACAGTAAACAACAAAACAATTGTTGTTTATTCATCATCATCATCTTCTACACCTATTGACTCAAAGGGCCTCGGTTAGATTTCGCCAGTCGTTTCTATCTTGAGCTTTTAATTCAATACTTCTCTGTTCATGATCTCCCACTTCACGCTTCATAGTTTTCATTACTGCCTCAGTAATGTTTTCACTCTAGCTCTTATGTTTGTTAAAATGTTTATTTGTGTTTATCACTGAAATTCGTATCCGAGTGTCACGAACTTCTCGAAATCTAACCAGAGGTTGATAATCAATCCATAAAGTTTTTGCTTATATCCGTTGTGTTACCTTTTAAGCCTTCTAAAATGAAATATTAAAACCTAAACGACAGAATTTAAAAGGTTATATTTGGATGTCAGGTTGTTGTGGTGTGGATTTTAAGATTTGGAGACGGAGAAAACATAGTTAGCTTTGCATAACTTTGCGTTTCTCTTCGATGTGTGTAATTGTCTTCAAATTTAAATTCGTCGTTAAAACGATAATATATCCAGATCAACAATGCTTGTCTTTTATACCTTGAAAAATGTTACTGCGCAAATCGCGGTGTAGTTGTAGGATTCCCTTCATAAACATTATTTGCCAAACCTTCATTGAAGCTTAAGAACTCTCAGCGAAGCGTTTTTTGTCTATCGTCGGCTCCGTAAGATGTTGAAGGATCTCTGAAGAGGAGCGGGAGGAAACAATGTGTCCGGTTACTTTACAGCGCAAATGCGTACTACCATCGACTCGGGACTTTGGCGTAGGTAAATCCAATCAGGCGTTCTTTGTTTCGATGGTGGTAGGATAAATAGAGGCCAGGAAAAAACACAAAAAATAGTACAATTTGCCTTGACTGAGGACAGGACAATTGAGGAGTGGAATGGTCAATTGCTCGCCTTTCTTTGAGTCTTTTGTTACGGTTAGTGTGAAGTTTTTTTGCACTTCATTGACATGGTAAACATGTTTATACTAATAGAATAGACTACATGTATGGGGGTACATCTCCCCTATATCAGTTTTTGGGCCTCGTGTGTGGTCTCACGTTCCACTAATAGCCATAATACATTCAGTAAATTATTTGTATATTTTCATGAGAGCACGTTTCCTACTTGCCAACTGCCCCATGTAATCTCTTCTTACTTATTATTGCCCATATTCCCATTAGGTGTTAGCGATGACCTCCCTCGATATTGGATAACCTTTCTCAGTCCTTAGAGCAAAATGTCCGGCGAAGGCGATAATATTGACAAGCCTGATCCTCCCACAGCCATTATTATCGAAATGCCCAAGGGTATGAAAAGATCTCCTATAGCAATAACATACATTTTTCCACTCTGCCTTTTAGAGGAGATAAACATCACGTTGCTATACGAGGAATTTTAGCACCACGTTCCGCTTACATTTCCATAACTGTTTACATAGCCAGCAACCTCAATTAAAAAATCAACGCTTATGTACTTACAACAGAGCTTAGGAATCTAGTGTGTCCGTCTTAATGCGGCAGTGAGACTCATTAATCCAACGGAAAGATAAAGTATGGTTTACTAAGTTTATTTGGCTTCCTAAACATAACTCTTTAGGTCTCTTATCATCAGATTAAATATAACTATTTCCAGGAAAATGTAACTCATAACTTGAGCTTTATTTTGAGAATATTGTAACTCTGCGTGGATTTTTTTGTACATCTAGACAAAGACTGTAGATGTTACCCATCATTACAGATATCCATAGTTGTGGTAAGTACGAATTCTTTTTTAGTGATTTGGTTACAGAATACAGAAAATTCGTCTATAAACAAAGTTTCTGTGAAGTCATAGGCATATAAATGAAAATAGAGTTAAAGAGCCAATGTAACTGCGTTCATTTTGAAAGCATAAAAAAAAATCAAGTGTGTTGGATTTTGGAAATAATAAATGATCACCATAATAGCAAACTAACCTTTTAGATTTTGAAAATTTTGATGGCTGTGCACAGCAGAGAGAGAGAGAGAGAGAGAGAGAGAGAGAGAGAGAGAGAGAGAGAGGTGCAGTGTATTCAGACAAGGGTTCTTTACGTAAGCTTTTATCACTATATTGAGTGATTGGATGCAGGGCATATCGTTTGGCCCATCAAGTTCTTGACCATGTTTAGCAGCGCACACGCACGCAAACACGAATATACTAAGCGCACCTAATGATGGGATTATATGGCAGTGATAATTTCCCATATTTGCCCTATAATCCAATCTGTATTGGATGGAAGAAGAAGCATTGAGATGAACGGCCATCATGTTTGCTACTTGGCTATGATGGAGTGGGGTCTGTGACGAATTCAAAACGACTTTTTTAAGTAGCAACTTTAGCGATTATTTATCGAAAATTTTTAAACCTACTCTTGCATAAGGAACACCTTTTTTTCAAAGATTACATTCTAACCAGGAATATATGTACCAATGATATGGTTTATATTTTGGTCTTTGCGTGTTTCAGGGGGTTATATAAAATGCCTTTTTCTGTTACGCAAGGGTGGAAAAAAAATGGTATTTGTATAGTGATACACCATACAACCGCTGTGAATTGATTGGAAAACATGTGCCTCCTGTGGAGATGCCTGATTTAGTTGACAACAGGCTCCTCCCCAATCTTGAGTTACGGCTGTAATGACATTCAGCAGGATGTCAGATACGGCTGTAAATTCATACATTCCTTTTCTATATTTTTCTCATGAACTAAGCACAATATTAGAAACATATAATATAGAATGCTTTAAAGTAAAGCGTGAAATCTAATGAATTTACTAAGATGAATATGAATTGCAAGAAATTTCCCTTGCATGCACGTTGTCTACTGTTAACTCTTGCAGTGTATGTTTATCCTTAGTCCTAACAACTCCTAGCTCTTCCTTTTTGCTTCTTAACCGATCTACCAAAGCGGCTTTCCTGCCCGACCCTTCCTTCCTCAGGTCCCGTCCCAAAGAAAAGCTGTGGCTCAGGCATTAATCTGTGAAACCCCGGAGTGAAATGTGACACTCCCTAGCTAGGTCAGGTGGGCTAGTTTCCGGTAGATTTTATGGCGAGAGGTTCCCATTCATTGCCATGGGAGAAGCTTCTCAATGGCCACTTGTTTTAAGGCATGGTATCGGTCGTGCTGGATCCTGTAATTTATGATGCTTGTTATTTCGGGGGACTCGGACACGACCGCCTTTTCGATAACATTTCTGGAGTCTCGTGTGGTTGGACATTTGGTGGTTTTGGTGCTAATTGTTGCTCTTTTTTTTTAAGAGGAAACTTAAATATTTCGTAGAATACATGAAGAGCTTGTTTTAAAGCTTTCAATTCATCTGCACAGATAGTTTGAAAAATTATCAAGGCTATAAGGACCAGTCATTACAATGTTACATTTGCTGTTAAAGTTTTGATGGTTGCACCTGATAAATATGTTGAACAAGGTAAGTTTAGCAGATGGCATTTTTCAAAGGCAGTTAGTTCATCGTCTCCGAACTAAAATAATGCACGCACGGTCTGTTGATCTAAAACAAATTAAAGGAGTCTATAGGAGTTACGGCTCATGTATGCAATATATTTATATATATATATATATATATATATATGTGTGTGTGTGTGTGTGTGATGTGTGTATGAAATTGGAACGATGTTCATATGAAATTTGCTACATTATACTTTTATACAAAATAATATATTTGCATGGTTTCTATAAGTTGTATTTTAACTTATGATCAATACATCGATAGTTTTAGTTGGTACTGAGAATTTTGTGATTACCTGTTATGAAATTATATTTCAGTGAATGATTTTGAATTTAGATTTATGAAATTATTGGCTAATCACCTATTAAGAAACAAAAATTCACCTATTAAGAAACAAAAATTCACCTATAAAATATATTGCACAAAATATATTGTATTCATGAATTAATTAACAAAATAATGACGCTAGTTAAAATGCTTCACAAACACACACACACACACACATGAGGAGAGGTATTGACGAGTACACCGGAAGCATTAGGTTGAGGAAAACAAAGTTCTGAAGTAAACTACAGAAAGGAACAGTGCTAATCAAATAAATATGGGAGTGTGAACTTGGAACAATCACACAAACAGATCAGTGACTGAATACCAGTCTCTTTACATTAGAGAACCTTCACAAACGAGTGTTTGTATGTGCACATTGTACGTTCGTTTTAGATTGCCCGTAAATATACTTAGTAGATGGCATCAAAAGGATAGATTACCTATTTTTCGTGATACTCTCTCCTCTTGGAGGTCAAGTACTAGTTTCCTGACAAGTTATTAGTGATGAAGTTGTTATATTCACACGTATTTTTCTAGAACCTAACAAAATCTCATAAACATCATTAGCGCTTATACTTGCGATCAACGGTATTACCAAATGCAGCAAACTAGAGTCAAGTGTTGTACCATTTAGCACCGTGTCAGTATTGACTGATTACATGTTCCAAAAGTGGTGATGGGGTCGCCACATCCATACCATCTGCTGTAAGCGCACACATGTCTCCCCCATACGAGTATAGTAAAGAGCCACAATATATATATATATATATATATATATATATATATTTCTAGTCACGTTCAGCTGCATTGCCAGACGTATAACTACTCGGTCTTTCATCGCCCATCAGGTAGGGGAAGAGGGAATAGTCATACCCTAAGGTGAGGGGTTGTAGTTAGAGAAGGGGTGGGAAGGGTTGAGTCTGTGTGTGCTCGTGTGCGTGTGCATGTTTATCGAAATATTTAGGCTCGAGTACACTAGTATATATCTATCTATCTATATGTGTGTATATATGTATATATATATAGATATAAATATACATATATATATATATATATATATATATATATATATATATATATATATATATGCTTAATTGTTAGAAATGGTAGGAATTTTCTATGGCTTGCATCTTTCGAAAGACATTGCTGCTCAATACTAGAAATTTAAGTACCATAAAGTCTGTGCATTTAAAAATTAGAGTAGATCGACCGAAGAAGAAAAAGTATACATTCTTATCTATTGATTATAATTTAATTTTATCTTTTTATTTAAAGATAAAACAACGAATTATCCTTTAATAAATGTGGATGTTATTTCAATACCTTGCGCTACTATTTTTAAGAAGAATACTAGTTCGAATTAATTCATTATTTATGTATTTTTGCACCCTATATTTAATCCGTAATTTACATTGTTCTTGAGAAAATTAAAT
>NC_090732.1:38474213-38476713 GCF_036898095.1 Palaemon carinicauda | reverse complement strand
ATAGCCAAAATCCAATGAAATTACCTTGGTCCCAAACCGGATATAATTTGGTCTAATTGTAAATATGAATAACTGTGGAAGTCAGATTTCAAGATTTCGAAGGAGTTTTGATTCAGTATTTTATATTTATATATATATATGTGTATATATATATATATATATATATACAGTATATATATATATATATATATATATATGTATATATATATGCGTGTGTGTATGATATCCAACTTTTCGATCACTGAATAAGAGAAAAATAGAATAGGAACCGATATATGCATCTACAGCTCTCTGCTTTAAAATTCCGTGGTGAAAAGATGGAACTTAATAGATTCATGGAGGTAATGTTATATTTCCAATGGTTGTTGGAGCCTGTATTTGATTTATAACAGCTTCAACAAAGATACAAAATCCGTATAATGTTTTTAGATTATTTCGCAGCGAGGTTTATAGGCAAAATTCAGTTCAGTCAGAAACGAGTGTTTGATTATATGTCTGCTGTAGAGGTCTTCCATGTAACTAAAAATTTTATTAAGCAATAATTGTAAATTTACTTCCTATTATATGTTATTTTCACAAATTTTTCAGCTTTATTTCATGTGTAATCAATAGTTCCCTCAAAATTTTCTTGGATTTTAACCCAAAAGTACTTGATATATGTATCTTTTGGTCAGAGATCTGATTGAGATATATTTGCTGTGTAATGGTGCACCTTATCTCTTCAGGAAAAGGTTCTTTGGCTGAATTATACAAATATTGACTCGTCTTTTGGAAGCATGATAAGGAATCTGGAGTAGTATTTCCCCAAGCGAAGTCTGCCGCTCTGATCAATATGAGATTTGAGGAAAAACGTGTTTGCTTTGCAGATCAGTATCAAAAAGACCGGAAGAGGCGGTGCTTCAAACTATCGCAAACTTTCTAGAGGTTTTCGTCCTTGATGCGTCATAGCCGATGAGATATTATTATTATTATTATTATTATTATTATTATTATTATTATTATTATTATTATTATTATTATTATCAATAATAATAATGATATTATTATTATTATTATTATTATTATCAATAACCGTCTAAAGAGTACATGAGTCACATTTATAAACCTTCATGGTGCAAAAAATGTGATTAGGATTAGTTTTTGAAGCTAGAGTTGGGCGGGGTGGGGAAGGAAGCACCCTCCCCTAAAAAAAAATTGAAAATCAAAAGGCAAAGAGCCACGCAGCTGAGGGCTGGATAGGCGATGCCAAAAAACTTGGTTATCCTCCCAAGTCCTTAGCTCAAGACAAACTCTTTGAGAGGTTACCCTTTACGCGGACCCCGATGGACTCCAATCTCGAGACTTGTTCAATGTTGTGTTTTGGATCACAAGCTCTGATATCTCTCAAAGGTTCCGACTCGAGATTTATTGCTGTGGCTTTCCGTGTCGGAGTGTTGGTGAAGATGTTAAGTACCACTTTACAAACCCGACTGCGGGGAGTGGATGAGCTTTTCCTTATATCAAAACATGTATTTAAAAGTTTTCAGCAGAGCGATTTACGCTATTCAGGTGACAAGTTTTACAAATATTACGGATATTGATTTATCTTTGGAATACTAACCAACTTCTGATGAATTACAGTATGCTGAGAGAGAGAGAGAGAGAGAGAGAGAGAGAGAGGGGGGTAGGGAAATTCTGAAAAATGCTGAGAGAGAGAGAGAGAGAGAGAGAGAGAGAGAGAGAGAGAAGGTGGGTATAGAAATTCTGAGAATACTGTATGTCACTGAATTTTGTTTTATTCCTCCAAAAGAGATTCCGGTGGAATTTCTTGAATAAAGATCGCCATCACATTCGTTGCCTCGCCTTTTGAGTGGCAGCAACAGGAGGGAGACTTGGCATTTATTACACTATTTTACCAGTAATAGGCTGAACACCGAGACAGGTACCCTTGCAACCTAATAAGGGATCGCAACTACTCACGCCGGAATACGATGGCTTACCTGGGGGCCTCCGTAGAGGGGTAGTGCCGTCAGTACACCTCATGCGGTGCGCTGTAGGCAATTAATAAGGGTCATAGCAGCATTCTTTCGACCCCAGCTGTATTTGCTTTATACCCTTCTACTTCAAGCCCATTCTAGCTATCGTTCTTCTAGACTTTTATCCCACGTTGAGGGAACATGAAAGAACTCGGCGTTCATTCTACATTATTACGTATTGCTTAATTGATTGGAGCAAATATATATATATATATATATATGTGTGTGTGTGTGTGTGTGTGTGTGTTTATTTATTTATTTATTCATATATATGTATACATATGTGTGTGTATATATATATATATATATATATCTTATGTTAAATTTGGAACTTCTCTTTTCGTTATGTCCTTCAGTTTTTCGGAATTTTTTTTTTTCTCTTCTAGCGCTGAATGGCCTCACAGGCACCAGCGCGCGCCGGGCTACATATCCCAAATCCATAAATTTCAATCCAATTACACGGGTCTCAAGACGGATATACTGTA
>NC_090732.1:38446713-38469213 GCF_036898095.1 Palaemon carinicauda | reverse complement strand
GTAATTATACGATGATGTATATATGTTATAAATTGTAAGATTGTAAATATGTATTTCATAATAAAATAAAAATAAATGTTCTTCCCATAAGCAATGTTTTTGCATTTTATTTACGAAGGGGTTTTTTTCAACATCTGCCTATTGTTGTTTTCATTGGCTTTTGTTTTCTGTCAGATTGGTGTCAAAACGCTCAATTAAGCTTTCAGCAGTTTTTCATAGCAACTAGAAATTATATTGAAGGTGAGCAACTGGTAACTTGATCCAAGGTTGGTCTGATCCCGGTTTTAAACTTTTCAAGTAATTGCCTTAGTTTGAGGCAATTTCCATGGTTTCAAGATAATTGTAAAGTAATTTCGGTTGACTAGCTTAAAATTTAAGGAAATTGGAAAAAGTTTTAAGGTAATATTTGGTAAAAAGCAGCAGCAATTAAGTTAATGGCCACAGGGCACATGATCGACTTTAAACCCTGGTCTGATCCAAAGACCATTACTTTAAATAACCAAATATTAGGAATTGAATTTTGTTTGAAATATCCATCTTGGGGAAAAGGATTAATTTGGATCAATTTTGATATGTTTCCGCCATTTTTATTTAGATTAAGTTACATTCATATTCAGAGAGCATCGTCTCTCAATTTTTTTATCACCGTTCGTGTTGCTACGGCCAACTAGATCGTAGGTTAAGTCAACAGAGAGATTGCAGCCTGCAATCGAGAATTATAGGTCTCCCCGGAGGCAGGGTTCATTTGTTACCACGTCGAAGCCCCTGTTACTATCATTTTCTCGCTCATAATTCATGTGGCTTACTGTCTCAGATGAAGTTTGCTAGCCAAAGGCTGAGAGAGAGAGAGAGAGAGAGAGAGAGAGAGAGAGAGAGAGTGTAAAGAAGGGTAACATGATACTCTTGAAGGCTGGATGAGGCTGCCTCATTGACTACAAAGTAGTTTTAATTTGTATCTATCAAGAAAAGCGTTCCAAATGATGACAGATGACTGAATGTCAAGTTTTGCGCGAGTGAAGAGTAGAGTAAAAAAAAAAGGTGAGTGAAATGGGTCTTTAGAAATGTAAAAGTACATTTGTGAATAGTCTCAGAAAGTAGACTATGCAAAGGAGACGCTCCAAGGATACTCGGAAAGTGATGAAGGAGGTGACGTGGGACTTCAGAAGGACCTTTTTTTTTTTCTTTCTTTCTTTTTAGTATTCATTTTTCGTTCTCTTGAAGTACCTGCCAAGATATATCAGGAAGCGAAGTGAGTGAAGGAGGTGGATTAAAAAACTGGTCAAAGCAAATATGCTTGCCACTTTATTTTTAGTTGTCTAAAGAGTTCTGTGTAGTTTAATGTCAATCAAGGTGTTCACCGAAGAAAATATCGATTGTTGAGTTTTACTTTTTTTTCTAGTTGTGAACTCTCATACAAAACGTCAGCCCCATTTCTGTTAGAAGAACTTGAGCTATATGTTGACTCATTAAAAAAATAGAGTAGACCTTGGTAACCAAAATATCCTTTGCCCCCCCTTAAGCACATTAAGTAATTCCATGCTTGTTACAGTGCACTTGATTCTTCACAGTCTATGTATTACATGTGCATTAGCCGACATCACACAAACCTGAACGTTTGAAATATATATATATATATATATATGTACATATATATATATATATATATATGTACATATATATATATATATAGGCTATATGTCTATATATACATACATACATATATATATATATATATATATGTCTATATACATATATATATATATGTATATATATATATATATATGTGTGTGTGTGTGTGTGTGTGTGTGTGTTTATGAATGATTGAAAGAATTACTTAAAATCATTTACTCCAAATTTCATTTTTTAACGTATTAATATTTTGGTAGTGGCGTGTACTTTAGTACGGAGTAGTCTAATTAAAGAGAAATTAATCTTATATGTCTCATAGTATTTTAAGAACCTTAGGATTATTATTATCATTACTGAATTAGGTTCCTTAGGGGAATTATGATGTTTTAAAGTTTTCATAGTTTATATAATGAAATATCTATTGCAATGTTGTTATTCTTAAAATATTTTATTTTATTTGTTCATTGCTTCTCAAGTACTATATTTCCTTGTGTCCTTTCCTCACTAGGCTATTTTTTCCTGTTGTAGCCATTGGGTTTATACCATCCTGCTTTTCCAAATAGGGTTGTAGCTTAGCTATTAATAATAAACAAGTGACTTTTATAATATATCATCCTGTTCCGTGTTAAAGTTTTAGTCAATTAAAGAGTAACGAAGAAATTTAAATGTGGGGAGAAATATAACCCTTTCCATGCTTTCTGTTTGGAGGCTTAGGAGATCAAAATACGAAAAGAATTAACGAATAGGAAGAAGGTCTGCATATGGTAGAAATAAAAAGATGGTTACCTTTTCAGTAACTCTAGGAATGAGCTCAATATAATAGGTGTTGAAATAAAAAAATGAAAGAAACGAAATTACAAGATAAAATTAACTACTATTCAATGCTTTTCGTGAGGAAAATGTGAAGAATAAATTATGATACAATGAATTATTATTAGGTTAGGTAAAAGCTATTTTTCTAATCCTTTTCAGATGATACCCGCAAACTATGGGAGAGAAAAAGAGACGAAGTAAAATTAGGGAGAATATATTGCCCTTTAAAAAGTTTGTCAGGTAGAAAAAAAAGGCTATTTTGACAGATTATGAAAATGAAGATTTTTTTTAATTACTCCATAGTTTGAATGCAATAATGCAATTTAGAATGAAATAAAACCATGTGAGAAAATCGTAAATAGAAAAAACCCAGTGAACCTTTCTATAGTTAAGAGGACCTTGGTAAGGGGAACCGAAATACAGAAAAAAAAATGATATTAAAAAGTATAAAGTGAGAGACTTAGATGATTGAAAAATTATGAGCAACCATTTCAAGACATTTCAGTGAGTTGGGAGACATTTTGTCTAAAAAGGATTTGAAGAAAATGCTTTGAATATGCTACACTTTCAATGTTTTTCGTTGTAAGAAGAGAGGGACTAACCCTTAGCTTAGACCAACCACTGCAAATCGAGCTCTCTCGACCAGTTTTTTTTTTTTTTTTTTTTTTTTTTTTTTTTTTTTTCTGCGTGCCTGCTCACCTGCCCATGATGAATTGATTGTGTACGCACAGAGTTTTTGCCTTATCATAGTTTGGAATAGAAAATCGCAGGCTGCCATTGCCTTTTCATTCGAGCTGAAGGTCGGGATAGCTTTTGTGGAAAGAGATATGAATTGTATTAATTTGAAAAAGTTCAACATTTATGAGAATTTAGTCGAAAGTCAGATCACAAATTTCTACAATTAATGCTTCTCCATCTTCTTCTTCTTCTTCTTCTTCTTCTTCTTCTTCTTCTTCTTCTTCTTCTTCTTCTTCTTCTTATTATTATTATTATTATTATTATTATTATTATTGTCATCGAAGTGACAACCCTAGGTGGAGAAGCAATATGCTATAAGCTCAAGAGCTCTAACAAGGAAAAATCAATTTATCCACTTATATTTTGATCAATAATAATTTCTTTTCCTTTTTCTCTTGCAGGTACGTATTGTAGGAACTCCTTGGCATGAAAAATACGATAGGATCAACGTAAGTCTTATAATATTTAAACAAAATAGTAAACAGTTGATCTCTTCATAAGCAGCACAAACATACATACACAACCGATATATATATATATATATATATATACATATATATATATATATATATATACACACATATATATATATATATACACACACACACACACACACATATATATATATATATATACATATATGTATATATGTTTATATGTGTGTATATATACATATATATATTCATTTATATAAATATGTATATATATATATATATATATATATACATATATATATGTGTGTGTGTATGTATATATAATCTTTTAATATACACACGCGTATATGTATATACATGTATGTATATGGAAAGTTGTGAGTCTTAAATACTTACTTACACATGACGAAGGAAGGGTAAATAAGAGCGAAGAGAAACCAAAGAAATTAATGAGACATTCTGAAAATATTTACTCGCGTGGAAATGACCCAATTATTCTTTCCTCTCTTGAACTATTCCCTGTTATGAGAAACAATTTTATCTCAAGAAAAAGCATAAAGATTGCACTAGGAATGATATATGTATATTCGTGTATATTTTCCATTGTAAGAAAGGAATGTGCAGATCTTTATTTATAACTAACAGTTTCTTTGACAGTACTTCCTTTAAATATGCGATATACAGACAAGGTCGAGATTATGCAAAAGGAAGAAGTGTGAGGTGGTTAACTGGCTGTTACATCGGCACGTTCATTCTAATAGGGCATGAATTGTGGCGTGCGGTGGTCGGAAGAAAATGATTAGCGCTCTTTTGGCAGCTTTCATCTTTAGTGCACCAGTTTTATTTTATGTTGGCAGTTTGGGATCACTTAGAGTTTATGTCTTGTGAGAATGTCAAGAATTTCTTAAAAGCTCTAAAAGCTTGACTACTTTCTGTCGTTATCATTGCCTAGGACTCACACACATACATATATACAGTATATATGTATATATATATATATATATATATATGTATATATATATGTATATATATATATATATATATCACGATAATGGGGAAAGGGAATAGTCATTCCCTGGTGAGAGGGGATACCCCGAGATGTACACTCGGAAACCACACTCTCCCACAAATTATCGAACCTGCTGATTGTAGATAGGAAAGGGGGAAGGTATTGAAAGGTTAAATCTGTGTGTGTGTGTGTGTGTTTGTTTGTGTGTGCGCGTGCATATCTATCTAAATTATAATTCTAAAAATGTGTTCAATAGAGCCATTATACCCTTTTTGGCACACAGTCACCATGGTCTGAAGTGAAGTACTTTTTCAAGCCGCTATAAGCTCTATTGTAGCCCATAAAAGACCTGTTAAGAGTAATGAGATTATCTGTTAATATAAAAGTCAAGCACTTATATTTTAGACAGGGCTCCTTGCTCCGGCTATTTACTTGGGCTATAATAAGAGGATTTTATCATATAACCTGTTTAGGGGTCAAGTATGCCCAGATCGCCACGTGCATCTCGTTTGCTGGGTATGCCATTTTTGTTCAGGGTTAGTTTAATACATACATATATATATATATATATATATATATATATTTATATATATGTATATATATAAATATATATATATATATATATATATATGTATATATTATTATTATTATTACTATTATTATTATTAGCCAAGCTACAACCCTAGTTGGAAAAGCAAGATGCTATAAGCCCAAGGGCTCCAATAAGGAAAAATAGCCCAGTGAGGAAAGGAAATAAATAAATGATAAGAGCATTTAACAATAAATCATTCTAAAAACAGTAACAACGTCGAAACAGATATGTCATATATAAACTATAAAAAGACTCATGTAGATGGGCATTAAGGATATAAGAATGGGTTCTTAGAGATTGTAAAAGAAGCAGAAAAATAGATGACGATGGATTGACGAACCAAGGAAGTTTGCGGGCGGGGACTGGCATAGGAAAACCATAAACAGACGCAAATGGAAGGATATGTCTGAGGCCTTTGTACTGCAGTGGACTAATATTGGCTTAAGAAGACTCCCTCACCCGTATTTTTTTTTTTATCGAATGTACCATAATCATGAACGAAGGCTCTTATTATTATTATTATTATTAGTAGTAGTAGTAGTAGTAGTAGTAACAGTAGCAGTATTATTATATTATATTGTTATTATTATTGTTACTAACCAAGATACAACCCTAGTTGTAAAAGCAGAATGCTATAAGGCCGAGGGCTCCAACAGGGAAAAATAGCCCGGTGAGGAAAGGAAATAAGGAAATCTATAATCTACAAGAGAAGTAATGAACAATTAAAATAAAATATTTTAAGAACAGTAAGGGGTAATGAGAATGATGACAATTACTATGACCGTCAGTGTTATGATGATTACAATGAAGGCCTATTGCAGTGTAGGTCTATCTATGTAGCTACTTTGACGGTCAGTCCTCGCAGAGGAAACTGATAACAGAACAAACAAGGGAAATGGTGGTCACAGACTGAATCTCCGGCAATGTGATGAGCAGAATTGCCCAACTGTTTTTTGATCATTTATATTTTCTTTTACATACATCAAGGATCACAACATTGATTATTATTATTATTATTATTATTATTATTATTATTATTATTATTATTATTATTATTATTATTACTTGATAAGCTACAATCATTGTTGGAAAAAGATGCTATAAGCCCTAGGGCTCCAACAGGGAAAATAGTCTAGTGAGGAAAGGAAATAAGGAAACTACAAGAGAAGTAATTACAATTAAAATAAAATATTTTAAGAACAGTAACAACTTTGCTGATTTAAACAAAAAATTTTATCAAGATGCTGACCTTGGGTCACGATGAAATACATTCAGTTATTCCCATGTGATTTAATTAATGAAGAAAAGGAAAAAAAAAATCTATTCGGACAAATGGAACTAAAAACGTATCCTCTACGTAGGAAGAAATTAGTTGTCACGTATGTATATGATTTTGTAATCAAAAAGAATATTTCTTTCGCCCTAGATTGAAAATACCATATGAAGAGACAAAAACTTGGATAACTTTAGCTGATCGTCCAAAAAGAAGTAGGAATCTCGGGACTCTTTTTATTCTTAAAATAATTCTCGGATTAATAATGTCATTACAATTCTGAGCACCCTTTTTAATATTTCATGATTAGCATCACTGCCTATAATAATTCTAGTTAACCTAACGTATTCTTGAGTCAGTGGTAGAGTACATAACTAGAATTTGAAAGGTCTGGCATCAAATCCCGCTTACAGCCCATCTAATGCACCCAGCTAATAAATAAAGGGACACCATTATGCAGGTGGAAGTCAAAGAAGGGCTCCTACTCCACAAATTCTGCAGCCTCAAATGTACCTCTCTCTTCAATACAAGTCTCCAACATTATTCGGTAGTATGGGATGAATGTTGAGGTCCAATCACTCTAAAACAATGGTAAACCTTAGTACAACATAATTAAACTGTGGTATGTTTACCTGGCGTGCACTTAGGTAGAATAAGGTTAGTCCAAATTACTAGTATTGCTTCGAAATGTCTTGTACTAGAGCAAGTTAGTCATTGAAATAAGTTCAGCCGTTGATAAATTTTAGTGAATAGAAAAGCATCATATATATATATATATATATATATACATATATATAGATATATATATATGTATATATACATATATATACATATATATATATATTATATATATATATATATATATATATTTATATATATGTATATATATACATATATATATATATATATATATATCTATATATATATAGATATATATATATATGTATATATACATATATATATAAATATATATTTGTATATTATATATATATATATATATATATATATTTTTATATGTATGTATATATATATATATATATATACAGTATATATATATATATATATATCCATGTAAGTAAAAAAATAGAAGTAAAGAATTCTAGGCTATAAAGGTAAAACTTTGTTTTTATAATTCTTGTTGAATTTGATGCGTAACATTGCTTCATTGCAGCCATTAGCTGCCTTAACAGAACACTTTCCTTAATGATATCATGTTAGAGGTGTTTTCATTTCGATAATAGAGTTGTGGTGGCCTATTGGAAGCATCCCTGCCTAGCGATTGCTGGATTGGGGTTCGAGTCCCTTTCAAGCTCGATAGTTTCTCGTAATGTCTGCAACTTCACCATCCTTGTGAGCTAAATATCCGGTTTTGGAGAGCCTATAGCTCTACCTGCTGAGTCATCAGCAGCCATTGCATGGCCTTCCCTGGGCCTAGCTTGGGTGGAGAGGGGCCTTTGGTGCTGATCAAATGTATATGTAGTGAGTCTCTAGGGTATTGTCCTTCTAGCTAGAAGATTGTCTCTGTCCCTTGCCTCTGTCATTCATGAGTGGCCTTTCAACCTTTAAATGTATATAGACTTTTGATGGTCTTGTTATCTGATTAGTAGAGTCTTTTTGTAGTTTGTTTATGAAATATCTGTTTTAACTTTGTTAATGTTCTTAGAATATTTTATTTTAACTGTTCATTACTTCTTATATCGTTTACTTATTTCTTTATTTCCTCTCCTCACTGGGCTACTTTTCCCTGTTGGAGCTTAGGGCTTATAGCATCTTGCTTTTTCCAACTAGGGTTGTAGCTTAGCTAGTAATAATGATAATAATGATGATAATAGTAATAATAATAATAATGATAATAGTGATAATGATAATTATAGTGATAATAAGAGTAATATCACAATTATCCTCTTATATTTCTATTTGGGTTTATCAGATCCTTGATAGACACTGTATCTAAACACTTGAACTAAGGACAGCCAGAACTCACGAATTCTATCTAGCAAATTTAAAACCATCAAATCTAGAAAGCTATTCTTCAAATCTACTTATAAAAGGAGAAGTCGCAGAGTCATTGTTGTAAACACAAAGACGGTTCTATTGATGTTCGCAAGTGGTAAAGTAGAAAGTGGTGGGCAAGGGATTAGGGCATCTTTGCCATTTCTGTTAAGATATCTGAAATATACTTTTGCGTAAAGCCAAGGTTGTGAATGGAGAGGTTTTGGTATGAAACACATAATTTAGATATTTGTATGACAAAATTAAACATAATTATGTCATAGGCATATGCAGTATACTCTATACACACATTATATATATATATATATATATATATAGTTATATGTATACGTATAAAGATATATGCATATATACATACTTATCTATGTATGTATATTATATACATACATCCTATTTGTGGTGTGTGTATATATATATATATATATATATATATGTATATATATATATAATTACATATATGTAATATATACATATACACATATGTGTGTGTGTCATAGTAGGATACCGCACCATTTCAAGCAATGACTGGCATTTGCCCAAGACAATCTATAAGACAATGAGCTATCACCTGCCCCTGAAATGAATATATGGGTCATAAAAATCTCAAATTGTACTGTAATTTTGATGATGTATCTATTGTTATTAGCTCTCTTTGATATTGGCTAACACAACAAAGATATTGCAATAAGAAAAGGATAAGTTTATTGTGTGAACAGGTGACGTCACTCGTTGCAATCATAATGATTATTATCTAATCAGAAAAGATTGGTCAAAATTATACGTTTGCCTTTAGGTACAGGGGCAACGAATTTACTATGATTCAGTTTATAAATTGAGTTGATATGAACATGCGAATGGGAAAAAAGCACGCTAATAGAAGAATGAATATTAGTGTAAGACATTTCACAATAGGCCTGATCATTCTGTTTAGAAAATTCCATAAAATTGCTGATATCAGGAGGTTGGTTGCGGGCATGGCCTTTGTTGACACACTGTCCCTGTGTCCACATTCCTTTCGGTCAAATGAAACAGACCGCTGTCACTTCTCACAAAAGAGACATCTACTGTATGTTTGTAATCGGGGATTTGAAAACGAGAAGCCTCGCTAGCTTAGGAGTGTTTCGCATCCAAATTTCGATGTTTGTATAGTAAAGTATTTAGAAAATTTCTTTCGCCTTTTTTTTGTGGTTATTCAGATGGATAGATAGGTATTTTTGCTTCTATTTAAATTTGTTTATACATGTACAGTATATTATGAATAAGGACATGTCTGAGCCTTTTGTCCTGTGGTGGATTAGAAATGGCAGCATTTGTTATTGTTGTTGTACAGTATATTGGACTCATTATTATTATTATCATTATCATTATTATTATTATTATTATTATTATTATCAATTGCTAAGCTACAATCCTAGTTGGAAAAGCAGGATGCTAGAAGCGCAAGGGCTCCAACAGAAACGGAAAGGAAATAAGGAAATAAATTAACTACATTAAAAATGAAAAATTTTGAAAAAATATTTTAGAGTAAAGTAAATCAGTCATCTCATTATTTAAATGTAGATGGTCTCACTTTAAACAGCTTTAGTAAAATAAAATATTCTTATGCGAAATAAGATATACTTTTCTTTTTTCACAAAATCTCTCATAACGAACGTCTTAGAGATGCTTCATCCTCTGTAATTTTAGTCAAGCTTTTGATCCTTTCTATTAATAGTGACTCATCAATATTTCATTCCCTGTCTGTAAGCAAAACAATTCTCACTTTCTCTTGTACTCTTCGACAAGGAGAGAGAGAGAGAGAGAGAGAGAGAGAGAGAGAGAGAGAGACCACCCACACTGCTTTCTTTAAGGGTTCTTGTGCCCCGTTACATCGAAGTAATGACAACGAAAGGTAATGTGATCGACGTCTTCCACAGCTATTTTTGATAAGGATCGTGTAAGACCAAGTGGAAAATGGTTTGTAGAGTGTTTTAATGGTCTAATGACCGAGACTGAGAGTGCTCTCTCTCTCTCTCTCTCTCTCTCTCTCTCTCTCTCTCTCTCCTTTTCACGAGCGACTGAGTGGGGACATCTCCCCGTCACACTCTTTTTCAAATATGTCAAAAATTATGATTGACACGAATTATGAGGTTCTAATATTTTTATTTGGGTGAGTTTATTCTTATCGATTTATATAAATTTAGCTTAAAACGAATAAAAAGACTATGAACAGTATGGAATTAGTTCCATCATATCTTCCTGGAAGTCATAAGAATAAACTGCGAATAAACACCAAGTGTCGTGTCCTTTTGCGATGAGATCCATTCGCAGGAAATTATCTTGCATTAGGCACACCACCTACCACTTGATACCCATAAATTATCGTACTGTTAACAGTCTACGACGTCTGGGACCCGAGGTGGTCATTTTCCCTTTGGCTGCATATGTGTGTGTGTGTGTGTGTAATGCTTCGGTGATTTCCTCACAAAAATCTCTCTCTGGGGAAGATTGTTATGTTAAGGGTTTTGGGGATTATCTGCCGGTTGGTTGCCTGGGTTGGAAGAAGGTTGGAGAATACTGTAGAGATTGAGTTTAGAGATAGAGATGATATGAGATATTGACTGGTAATGAGAGAGAGAGAGAGAGAGAGAGAGAGAGAGAGAGAGAGAGAGGGGGGGGAGAGAGAGAGAGAGAGAGGCGGGTGGTAAATATTTGTCCATAGAAATATTTACTTCATCCCTGTATAATATTCAAATTTATCTATTACAGTTGTGGGTATATAATATATCATATTAATTAGTATATCAGTAGTGATCAAGATTCCTTTAACATAAATTTTAGATTATATTGAACATCAATTAATTAAGTTCATGTTGCCATAACAAGTTATCATTAAATACCATAAACGTCCAACCCCTACTGTTCAAACAACTGCATTTCAAATCCTGAAAGCAATTAATGTGTATTCCAGAGTTTTTTGCTATGCTATTGAGTTGTCATGCATTTCCCCTGGCAATAGTTTCTTGTCATCATGTTATGCTTGTTTTACGTCAAGCGGTGCTGCATAATGCATCGTTAAAAGAACTCGCCTCTCTCTCTCTCTCTCTCTCTCTCTCTCTCTCTCTCTCTTTTACGGTATTCTTTGTTCCACACTGTCCACAGTGTCCATATAAAGCTTTGATGAAAGTATTTTTAGAAGCGTTCTTACTATTTGCGTAAAAATTCTCTCTCTCTCTCTCTCTCTCTCTCTCTCTCTCTCTCTGTTATGTTGTTCTTTGTTCCACACTGTCTATTAAAGCTTTGATGAAAGTATTTTTATAGGCGTTCGTACCATTTGCGTAAAATCTCTCTCTCTCTCTCTCTCTCTCTCTCTCTCTCTCTCCCTTTGTGAATAAGAAGTATCCAAGAGGCCACGGACATTGTTCAGATTCCATTAGCCTCGCCATAAACAAAGAAAGCGTATGTGCATGTATGAAAACCAAGAGACATTTCTTTAAATTTATGTTATGGTTTGAGAATTACCAAACCTCCTCTGGGGACACTTAAAGGTTATTGGTGGCCATAAGCCAGCAAAGGGTCTAATTAAATCTTACACTAATTCATAATTTATTGTCAACAACCGCCCTCTTATTAGTGTGTAAAATCTTTCATAAAGAGAGGACCTTTACAGTGATGATGCTCTATGAAACAGTTATGATTTTTTACCAATTTGCATCGCATTTACCTAAAGGTATACATGATCAAACACATACACACAAACACACACACTCATATATATATATATATATACACACATATACATATATATATATATATATATACACATATACATATATATATATATATATACACACACATATATATATATATATATATACTGTATTATTATATACTTGTGGGTATGTGTACGTATGTGTGTATTAAAGTTACTTTATAGGCTATTTGTGTACTGTAAATATACTCTTAAGAAAAAATGGTACGTCTAAATGTTTAATGCCCGGAAACCAATATGATATGCATAAATATTTAAAACAATCATCACTTTAATTCATTTCAATAATAGAGTATATTTTTCTTCGTCCCAATTCATGATTACATGAGAAAACTATTTCATTCAACAATTATGGAATTAATCGCAAACCTTTACGATACTTTCGTAATTTTTACCCGGTACGTGTTCTGTTCTTTTAGGTAAATGATTTCGTGTTTTGTTTTTTTAATTTTATTTTATGCATCTCATGTGTCCTTTCATACCCTTCAAATCTAAAGGATCAAGATGCAGAATGTTCCGTTGCCATAATTGTATCAACGGTTGTCCTAGATTATTGGCCATCTTTGATTATTTCCATCCTACATTCTATAGGAGACTTTTTATCATAAGCTGCAGGGAATTTTAAAGTGTCTTTTCAATTCATGATATGTATATTTTCCTATCTTTACCCACACACACATAGATATATATAGATATATATATATATATATATATATAGAGAGAGAGAGAGAGAGAGAGAGAGAATATATATATATATATATATGAGATATATATATATATATACTCGTATATATATATATATATATATATACACACACTTACACAACATGGGGTGTACTTTTTCCGGATATTTCCCGACACGTTCACATCGTAATCATACTGAACATCAAAACGAAGGCTTTAACGGAACAAAAATGACTGAACTATTGATCTTTCGAGAGAGAAGTTTAAGAAGGATGACCGGATGATGATTCTTTTTACATCCTCCTGGGACAGAGGCATCAACTGTGCAACGAGATCAGGATACAGGATGCCGACATGTACGAACTGCAATTCCCTTTACTCTCGCATCTGGACCAGTGTTTAACAGGACAGTGCCGGAAATGGTGCCGGAAGTTTTTCCTTTTTTTTCTCTTTTTTTTTTTTTTAAATGGTCTTTGTGATGAGGAATAGATGTTCTACTCACATCTTTGTATCTGTATGATTTCCTTTCTGATGTCTTATTTCTACGGTGTACAGTTTTGATCTTTGATTACTCGTCTTCCACTTTCTTCTTTCTTTTAGATTTCTTTACCTTGTATAAAATACGGCCTATTGCGTTGGCAGCCTGTAATATCATCCACTGTTTTGGGTTAGCGTCCTCTTGCTTGAGGGTACACTCGGGGGGCACACTGTTCTATCTTATTTCTCTTCCTCTTGTTTTTTCCAAGTTTTTATAGTTTATATATCAAAGATTTAATTTAATGTTACTGTTCTTAAGATATTTTATATTAATTGTTCATTATAGTTTATTTATTTCCTTATTTCCTTCCCTCATTGGGCTATTTTTCCCTGTTGGAGCCCTTGGGCTTATAGCCTCCTGCTTTTCCAAATAGGATTGTAGGTTAGCTAATAATAATAATAATAATAATAATAATAATAATAATAATAATAATAATAATAATAATAATATTTAATTAGCAGGCGTTATATCTCCATATTTCCACCTGCACTCCCATAAGTATAATTTCTCTCTGAAGAGATTTCTCAACTCGCTTTATATCATCTTCCATTCTGTAAATCAATCCTTTGTATCTGTCACCCTTCCAAACTTACTGAAGTTCTCACAAAATGCTAGTGGGATTCCTGGCTGTCTTTATTATCATGTGGTACGTATACAGATACTGTGGGTGAGTTTATAAAACGGAAGTAATGTTTGTAAACAATTAGTTTGAGTCTCTTAATTGTATAGGGATGAATGATTGTGTCAAAGGAAAAGGAATTTTTTTAAGAAGTTGCTTTGTGTTATTTCACCAAAATGGGTAATAATGATAATGAAGATAATATTAATGATACTAATATTAATAATGATAATGATGATAATCATAATAATAATGATGATGATAATAATGATAATAGTAATAATGATAATAATAATAATAATAATAATAATAATTATAATGATAACTAATAATAATAATGATAATATGAAAAATAATCGTGGTTATTTGTTCGTCCTCTTCATCTTTTTCTTCATCTTATCATTATTATTTGAATGTTATCATCAACATTATTATTACTAATGTCTAGAGTTATCATTTTTGTTATTACAATTATCTTTATTACTACAGCTTATTGTTCAGGAAAAAAAAATATATCTTTTTTAGCAAGTATTATGAGCGAGTTTTAAGTCGCTTTATATCTATATACAGAGCAAGTTTGAATAACATCCTAATTACCAATTTAATAACGAGAGAGAGAGAGAGAGAGAGAGAGAGAGAGAGAGAGAGAGAGGGGGGGGGGGTTCCCACTCTCAAAGAATGATTAACATGCATATTATGTTATGTCACACCCTCTTCAATCTCTATTCCGAGAAGGAAAAAAGTGAAAAGCATTAAAAAATGAGAGATAAAAAGCGTATGAAATACTCGCTAGACTATGAAATTACATGTCAAGCCGTATGCAAATCTCTCTCTCTCTCTCCTCTCTCTCTCCTCTCTCTCTCTCTCTCTCTCTCCCCAACGATAATGAGCTCTCCCGGAGGTGTATAGGAAAAAAAAGTATAAAAAAAAGTGCTAGACAAATGAAGACACACTATAACTGCATCGGGAACGGCGATTATAGTAATTTCGTCCATCGCAATCGGTCATTATTTGTAGAGTTACGGCAGCCGTTATGTCCTTGAGCTGAATGTGATAACTGCCGGTCTCTTGCATAGATATGGGCATCAGAGATGGGAGGTTGAGGATGTGTTTTATATATTTAGTTGTATTATTTTTTTTCTAAGGATATTTTGAAATTTTTCGTCTTTTTCTACTGTATATATATATATATATATATATGTATGTGTGTGTGCGTGTGTGGGTGGTTATAAAACTGATACACATATAAAATTTATATATATATATATATATGTGTGTGTGTGTGTGTGTGTGTGTTTGTGTATGAATGAGCGTTCTGAAATCATATGTTCAATATTAAAAAGAACTTTTTAAATATCATCCCTTTCTAGACGAAATAGTCTCCCTACAATTGCGGGCTTATTATAAATTTCCTCAAAACATGCTTCAAGGACACAACAATTCCTTTCACTAAGTGTAGCGAATACCCAACTTAATTTTTCTTGTTAAATCTTGAAAGGGAGACTTACGCAGACAAAAATATGAAGATTTAGTGGCTTTAGTAACTACCTTTTGTAACGCTATGTCCGGCATCCCCCCCCCCTCTCTCTCTCTCTCTCCTCTCTCTCTCTCTCTCTCTCTCTCTCAGCTGGGAATCTTAGGAGTCTCATTCGAGTCTTGGGCCGAACAAGGGAAGAAATGAGCATTCTGCTGTTCACTTAAGCATTGAATCATGTGCCTAGTCGTTAGTCGACTGTAGTGAGTCGCCGATAGGATGGCGAGAAAAAAAAGTTTGAAAAAAAGACGAGACGTGATCGTGTTTCTCCAATAAAACAATTGTACCATCAAAACGAGAGAATATTGTCTCGGTAATCGTTATTCCAAGCGGTGAACCCCTTCTAATTATCTCCTTGTAGGGGTTTTTTGGTAATGCAATCGTTTGTTAGGCTTGAAGAACCACGTTCGATGCTTGTACCAGACAAGTGTGATCAGTTGGGTGTATAATACGCAAAACTTTGAGTATGCAAATTAGGTACATAGTTGTTAGCTGACAGTTGCAGGTCGCAGCGAAGGTGTAGAGAGAAAGAGATGAAAATAATAATAATAATAAAAAAAAAAAGACTCGTGTGTGTACTTATCTACTATGAGAAACTGTCAAAATGGGAGGCCCCAGACGTGTAATCCTCATCTTGGGTGTAAAGCCATTCAAATATTTCAAAGCATATTTTTTTTTCTCTTCTCCAAAAGAGGACTTAGAAACCATGCCTGACTCACTAATTTATGCCTGTTAAAAGGAATTAAATTTTCTTTATTGTTTGTGCAAAGAAATTAATTGATTTTTTTGTTGGCTGGGAAATTCTGGGATAGTTTTATTTCTTATCATGGAATTACATCTTAATGGTTACATACAATAAGTAGAAAATTATATTTTGTCAAATATAGAAATTAAATGTCTTTATCTCTCCTAATGATAAGTTTCCATTATTAAAACCATGTCGAAATCCAAAATTCCTGTAATAAAAGATGATTAGCGTATTAAAGTTAAATTCTAATCACATTCAACGTTCCTAATTATCACTTTTTTTTTAATTAATCAAAGCCAACCAAGATTAAAAACTCTAAGAAAAAAATTAACTTCATTCCGCGAAATCTCCTCAATGAGTCATACAAGGAACTTCAGGTATTTGTATGTTGTAGACCAACCGCACGACCTCTAAACAAACGAAAACTCCCAAGAAGAAGAAGAAGCCTAACACGGCCTAATTGTGTAAACAGAATTCCTGTTGTACGTTAAGCGGCAGCGTGTCTGACTGACGTTTCTTGGCTCCTCACCAAGTCGTCTTCGGGGAACGGACAAATACGCTGATCCTCTCTGGCCTAACCAGACGTCAGGATCTCGTCACATCCCAGATTTGTGTTGTTTCTCTCTCTCTCTCTCTCCTCTCTCTCTCTCTCTCTCTCTCTTCATTAAACCTCCTGCTGTTCCCTTTGTGACGGAATGACCACACACAAATAACTCTCGTATTCACACTCATTCATACATATGTAGGCCTAGAAAACACTCATGCACTCACAAAAGTACACTGAATGTGATGATTTCATTAAGAATGACATTGGCTGAATAAATGCTACTCGTGTCAAATAAGTATTACTATTTTAACATCATAGTATAATTAAATCTATTTGGGTTCACGCTCAATGGCAATAAGGGGCCCAGCTTGCTGGAACAAACTACCTCTGGAAATAAGAAAATGTATTAATGTTAGTTCTGATTTATTCGAAAAGAAACTTAAGCAATATTTTTCAAATTTTACTTGAATGTATATACATCCTAGATTTTTACAATCCAATTATTGTGAATTATATGTAAATAATTTATATTGTTATGTAACAGAATAACCATTTTATAATGGAATAAAGGTTTTTTACTTTGACTTTGACTCTCTCTCTCTCTCTCTCTCTCTCCTCTCTCTCTCTCTCTCTCTCTCTCTCTCTCTCTCTCAAGTTAAGTTTGATATATGTTTTGTATGACCTTTGTAATAGTGACTCCACTATCATCTCTAAATAGATTAAACTGGCATGTAAAGGGTTCTGGTCTTCACTTAAGAATTCCTGAAAGTATTGGTCTTATCAATTTCCTGACAGACCTATTAACTGGTTTTAGGAGGCGCTAGTGAACAACTCAAAAATTTCTCTATTTTTGTTATTTTTCATGTTTAGATTTCACATATACCAAACGAGAAGGAGGAATTTGTTTATTCTGTTTTACATATACTTTCGTTTACTTTCAGCAACTAAACATTAGCAGGTTTGTTTACTATTTCTCGATAGAGTTAAAAAAATTTTACCACGTCTTCCACTTTTCTACTTTGTTTTCATTACATCGTAGAGTCTGTTGTCTGTCATGTGACCAGCAGGATAGCCTGATTTATCTCTTATGATGCTTACCTAAAGCAATGCTATATCCTTTCAAAAAAGATTATATTGTCAATGTTTTTCACGAAAAGCACCAATGTTTGTCAATTTTAGTTATAGTTTTCTGGCTTTTCAGTTAATGTGCAACTCCTGGGTTTATGCTGTAATTTCTTTTCCAACTTTATTTGTATTCATTTGAATCATTATTTTTGTTCTTCAGTCTTTTAGTTTTGCTAATGGACTTCTGCTATTAAGTGATTACATCTTTACAACTGGAATGTAAATTTGGATTAAAAATCTCGTTAGTATATATCAAATTGGCAATGTTTGCTTGAATTACTTGACATATGATTGACCTTGACTGGTTTTAATTCAATATTTTATGTATAGAGAAAGTAACTGGGTCCACTACCATTTCTTGGTCCCTACTCATTTACAATTCCCTGCTTCTCGTCATTCATATGGCTTCTCAATTGTTCACTTCTACAGTTTTTGCTCTTATCAGTCTTCGAAGAAATTGATATCGCCGCCCCTTCCGTGAAAATTAGAGGCATCTCCAGCCGATGATACATTTTGTATTTATTGTATTCTTGTGTCACATTAGTTTAGCCTAGAGATTTATTTTCGACAATAATGTTATTTTCCCGTAACGACCCAATAGCATTTCGATGACGTCATTTCCCAGATGAAGAGATTTCAATGACTTCAAACAGCTTCATTCATAAAAAATAATGTTTTTATTTAGTTCGTAATTTTGACGATTTTGATTTTGTTTGTGTCTCTTTCTCAATATATCTCTACAGATTAAGATTATTCAGCTTCATAATTATATAATACCCAACTTTAAGAGAGCAGATATAAATTCATAGAGGATAATGAAAGAAAAATAGTGTTATGCCCAAAATAAACCACACAGTGACTCGCTACAGAGACGTTTTAGTAGGCGAAAATCAAATAATTTATTTTGCATTACAGTTGATACTAATCACAATTGACCATGAAATTGAACCTTTGAACGAAAGTGAATACGTCCAATTAAAGAAGAGTAGCATTTCTGAAATTGTTTTCCCACTTTGAAACCGCAAATTATTTTTATGAGAGCAAACCTACACCAGACAGGGCAATCGACATCTACCCACACATTTCTTAAAGATTATTGTGAACCTTTTCAGCCAGCCTCTAAGATGCGGGTGAAGCTATGGCCAATAACCCTGATTAACCCACAGTCATTCGTTGAGCAAATAACTTTAGAAACTACACATTCAGAGATGACGCGGGTTTTGTATTTCACATGTGCGTGAAGTCTACTTTTCTAGTGAACCAAATCATGTGTTGGCGCTCGGAATTTCTTTTTGCCCCCCCCCCCAAAAAAAAAAAAGGAAACGGGAATAATTTGGGGGAAATGTATGTAAAATTTTGTGATATGAAAACGAAAGTTGTTTTAGAGTATTGTTTGTTTCCTAATATATTTTGAACTAAAATATCAATACTCTCGGTCAAGCTTTCATTGTAATTCTTATATTTGTGATAGATATTATGACAACATCTATTCATATTTTTTTTTTATAAAAAGTATTGGTATAGTAGGATTTTTTTTTATCAAAATTATTCGTCCCAAGAATCAACTTCAAGCGATAATAATTTGATACCGCATCCATAACAGTGGCAGAGGTTAACCAATTCCATTTCTCTCTCATGACCCTTGCTAAGTGACCCTCGACCTCACGTCTCTTATTTAGCAAAAGAGAGAACAAATGTTCTGGCCGGTTTCGCCTTACTGGTTGAACCACCCAGTGGTATATCCCACTTAGCCCCTCCCCCTGAAATTCCTTCCCCAGGCCGTTTCCATATCTCAATAAACAGGACCAAAATCCTTTGGAGATCTCCTCCCCTCTCCAAATAGTACCCCTTGTCTCCGTACCTCCTCCATCTTTACCCCCGCTAATTATTTAAAGAGGATTATACTCATTGCTACCAAGGCCAGCTATAACTGTCCGACTTCATATTTGTGCGCCTGGCACTTGGTTCGCCTGGTAGGTAACACGTTTAATCCCAATAACGAGCACCCCCCCCCCCCCTCTCTCTCTCTCTCTCTCTCTCTCTCCCTCCCCTCTCTCTCTCTCTCTCTCTCTCTCTCTCTCTCTCCGAAAAATGAAATAACATTCGCGCATCTTGTTTCTCAATTTTTAAATCTTAGGCTACTGCCTGCGATTTGTTCGGTTCTAGGAATTCTTGCCGCATACATTTTCGCTGTAGGACTTTTTGTCACGGACTTTTTGCCGTAGGAAACTTTGCCACTAGGTATTTTTGCCGTAAGGAATTCTTGCCGCAAATTGCATATTACTTTTATAATTCAAAGGTATATGAAAGAGTTGACCTTTAAAAAAATAAGTATAGTGGCCTACATACATACATCTAATGCGATGGATGGTCTCTGATAATTAGCTCTTACTAATGAAGTTTTAAACAAGCAGTTTTAGCCCACACATACACTCCACTGGTCTTTGATAAATGGCTCGTGCTTCTAAAGTTTAACACAAGTTGTTTATAAACAAGAAGTATACATGCCTACTTACATACATACATACACACATACATCTAATTAGCTCTTACTTAGTAAGTTTTAAACAAGCAGTTTTTAGCATACATACATACACTCTACTACATACATGAATGCCGTATAATTAATAAAATATATCTAAATTATGAGCATAAAAGGGTATGAGAATAATTGTGTATTATAAAACTGAAAGTTTATTTATTTAAAACAAGTAATAAATTTAAGAGCAATTGAAGTTACAATAAATATTCAAATATTCATCATTGTCAAAATAAAATCAATAACAAAGGTATTACAATATAGAAGGTTTATTTATTTAAAATTCAAAATATTTGAAAAAAAAACTTTAATTAAGTTTAGAATGAGTGCAAATTCTTTGCAATACTCCGCAAATAATGTACTTTACGTTGAAAATCATATCTCGAAACAATTCTTTGTATTCGTACATAAACATTTGTACTTTTTTTTCATGTAAGATGCTTCGCCGCGTTCAATATCAATTTTTTTTTTTTTTTTTTTTTTTGCTAGACTCTCTTCGTTTTTCAAAAGGTTAATTAATTGCCAAATATTTGAGTGGATATTTATAACAGAACTTTGCAAGGCATTATGAAACCCTTCTACACTATTATTGGTGTTTGGTAACTTATTTAAAGTCCGTTCATAAACATTCCACATATCCACAGGAAATGTTGGACCGACTCTTCGTCTACGAGGGCCCCTGCATCTTACCCCACCAATATAATACGTCTCAAAATAAGATACCAGGTTCTGAGGCAAATCATCGTCGTCAACTAGTTCCTCAAATGCTCTAATAACGTCACTAGAAGGAACAAATGCAAGTGCTGTAAAGCATTTGACCAAGGTGTTAAATCCCAAATCACTCTGGTGACGCACTTTATGGCCAAATTCACAGACTTTTCGAAAAATATTTTTAGCTAAATGAAACAAACATCCGGTTACACTCACATTTGGGAAATAATTGGGAAAACTATCAAAATTTTCTGTATCACCTTCACTTTCCAGAAGTGTGTGGACTCTTGCTTTACAGTTTTTAATTTCACACTTCCAATAAGTTTTACTTTCTAATGTTCTGTCTATTCTGTATACGAAATTATTATCGTCAACTAACTTTTCTCCTCCACGGATAGTTGTGAAGGGCTTGAATAATGGAACATAAATCTATTCTAAGCAGAAAAAAAAAAGTTACTGTTATTTTAAATATTTTCCAAATTTAGAAATACGTACATAGATGTATTTGTGTATGTATGTATGCAAGTAGGTATGTAACAACTTGCTATTTATCAAAAACCAGGTGTATGTATGTATGTATGTATGCTATTTATCAAAAACCAGTGGAGTGTATGTATGGGCTAAAACTGCTTGTTTAAAACTTCATAAGTAAGAGCTAATTATCAGAGACCATCCATCGCATTAGATGTATGTATGTAGGCCACTATACTTATTTTTTTTTATAGGTCAACTCTTTCATATACCTTTAAATTATAAAAGTAATATGCAATTTGCGGCAGAAATTCCTTACGGCAAAAAATACCTAGTGGCAAAGATTCCTACGGCAAAAAGTCCGTGACAAAAAGTCCTACCGGCGAAAATGTATGCGGCAAGAATTCCGGTCACCGATTTGTTTCATATAAGAATTTCTCGTTTTGCTTCAAAAAAAAAAAAGTAATCAAATGATTTGGACTTAAATAACGCTACAGGCGTAGTAGATAATGGAGGATAAAGGAAATATTTAAGATTTTATTCTTCAACGTTTAATTATCGCTGATAACAAACGATTATCTCTATGGGCCAATTAAAAGAACTAACATGCGCATAAAATTAAGAGCTCTGGTTTTTAATCGTGTATTTTTTTTTGTGTGTAGTCAATCGTGCTCCTACATTTGATTTAATTAAAACGTTTTTAAAGCTGTATAGTCTGTTGTAGGCTGTCAA
>NC_090732.1:38442391-38443713 GCF_036898095.1 Palaemon carinicauda | reverse complement strand
CAAATATTCTCTTTCGTTCTTTCTTCTTTCTTTTCGACTCTTCACCAGCCGCCGACATCGCTTGCTATTGCTAGTCTCATTATCGCTTTTTCCTTGTTTCCTTTCCTATCTGAGCTATTTTCCCTGTTGGAGCCCATGGGCTTATAGCATCCTGCTTTTCCAGCTAGGGTTGTAGCTTAGCAAATAATAATAATGATAATAATAATAATAATAATAATAATAATATAATAGTGGTCGATTAATCTTGGCTAATATAGTGTTATACTATATGACATTCGTACCATACATCTTAGAAATAAGTCCCGTGAAATAAATGTTCTTAGGTTCATAATAATGACATTAAAATACATACACATCTCTCTAATATGAGAGAGAGAGAGAGAGAGAGAGGAGAGAGAGAGGGGGAGGAGAGAGAGAGGAGAGGAGCACACAGTCATTTGTGCAAAGTTTTAATTAGAGGTCAAAGGATAATTCTAGTTTTAAACATGCAAATCTCTAGAAGGTGACTTATTTCAAATCTAATATTTTCTCTTTCAAGCTGTCCATGAAAGGCTTCTTAGCAATTTTTGCATTTAAATCAAAACTATTTAATTGAAGTAAATTCTCATATATACCAATTATTTATTGTAAGATCGATATGGAAATGAATTAACATTCTTTAGGGCTGGAAAATAGTGGTTCTTTCATTAACGTTATACGCAAAGCAATTACCAAATACCTATTGAATATACCCGTGCTTTAATCACACACAATCACGAACATTACAAATAAATCCATAAGAACACCAAGAAATAGAAGCTCGCAACATGGACCTCACTCTAAAGTGGAACCAACAGTATCCACCAATTGCCAATGGGAACTATTTCGTTAAATCTCTCTCTGAGGACCCATGTTTTGTACTTAGTTGTTAGTCGACAGTTGCGGGTCGCTGCTAAGTGGAGAGGGAAAGGGCGATGAAGAGAGAAGAAAAATTAGATGCAAGTTTTTGTATCTGATAAAGAAACTACTGAACATGTATACAATGAAAACGGAAAGCCCTTGACGAAGTAATCTTCATTCCAGAGGGGTTGAAACCGTTCAAAGAATATTATCTCTCTCTCTCTCTCTCTCTCTCTCTCTCCTCTCTCTCTCTCTCTCTCTCTCTTGATTATGTTGCTAACAATTTGAAATTCTTTAGTAAGAGTCCCCGAACATTATTAAATTAATCCTAACAACGGTTTGTTTAGGCTCCCCAGTAATTAGCCAGAAATAGAGAAACATGTTAGATGAACAGTAATTGTTACAGTCCCATTTCCTTCGCTACGGTAGAGCCTCTGATTACC